>NC_047677.1:48059105-48299105 GCF_011762505.2 Arvicanthis niloticus | reverse complement strand
TTATGAGAGGATGTTTTGCTGAAGCAGACATGTGGTGTTTTTCTGGAAGCTGCCTGGAAAGGGGCATGTGATATTTTGCTAGAGCTTGAGAGATATTCTTTTGGAGAACACATGACGTTTGGAAAGAGTATAAATATAACTCAACAGATGGCAGACAATGCTGTGTGGCATTGGTTCGACTTGCCACTCTTTGCTGATGCTGGTCTTCACTGCCGATGCTGTGGCATTGTTTTGCCTTGCCTTCTTTGATGATGATCATTTGTCATAACATTGGAGAAAGAAATGAACCAAAGAACTTCTGGTGGTGTTCCAGCAGCTTCTTCCTGCTTCTGCAGACTCAGGCCAATTGGTAGAGCCTCAGAGTTTCTTCTAGATTGAACTGCCATTGCTGACTCCTGTGAACTCAACTGCTGATATCCTGACAAAGCAGATTGGACTCACCCCCAAAGAACTATTTCTAAACAGGTCCACACCCTCCTTTGCCCTGTTAACCTTTCTTTTCTACTACCTCGGGTGGGTGGTGAGCTAAAAGAGAGGTTAAAACTTTTAAGTAATCTTATTAAAGTAAGTTTTGGACAATATAAGCCTACACAGGGCATCTGGAACTTTCCATGTGTGGGTTATGTTACCAATACTGCATTGGTGCTGGAGGACATCAGACGCTTGGGTAGACTGAGGACTGTGGGGACAGATTGGGAAGCTCCTTCTCTTGGACACAGTGACCCTGAGGCACCAGGGCTTCTCCTATTCAGACCTTCTCTGCAGGGTAGTTAGGTGGCTCAGGCCTGAGTGAGTGTCACAGTTCACACTCACCTAGTGTCACCGCTCACACTCACACAGAGTCACAGCTCACAAACTCACCTAGTGTCACAGCTCACACTCACCTAGTGTCATAGCTCACACACCTAGTGTCACAGCTCACACTCACCTAGTGTCACAGCTCACACTCACCTAGTGGTTTACACACAGTGTGACTTTTATCTCAGGCACTCAGGAAGCTAAGGCTCCAGGCCAGCTCGACTGTCTAAATGACAGTTCAGTTAGGAGAGCTTGCTTCTGGTTTTGTTTGTTTGGTGGCACCATGCACTTCCTTGGTTGCTTCCTGCTTTCTTCATTTGTGTAAGGAAGCTGACTTTAGAGTCACATGTGCCTCATTGTGTAGAGCAGCTAGGGCTGTGTAGAGTGACCCTGTCTCAGCGTTTGAGTGGAGGCAGAGAAGCTGAGTGTCCCCCTCCTCTATCCCCAAGCCCTGTGGAGCTGAGCAAGTCACTTTGTTTCTTACCCGAGGGAGACACAGGAGTCACTGCAGGCAACTACAGAATGAGCACACTGGTATGGGCAGGGTGGCCCACTGCCTTTAATCTGCACTTGGGTGACAGACAGGCTGATGTACAAAGTGGGTTCTAGGCCAGCCAGTATACAGTGAGGCCTTGTCTCAAGCAAAGGGATGGGGAGAGAATGGGAACTTGGGAGGCTGGAACATGGTCCTTTCTTGTGAGACTTTCCTGTTGGTTGACAGGTGGCAGTGTTTTTTGGCGGTCTGTCTATCAAGAAGGATGAAGAGGTGCTGAAGAAGAACTGCCCACACATTGTCGTGGGGACTCCTGGCCGAATTCTAGCCCTGGCTTGAAATAAGAGCCTGAACCTCAAACACATTAAACACTTTATCTTGGACGAATGTGACAAGATGCTTGAACAGCTCAGTGAGTGGCCGTGCCCAGGCCCCAGCTCAGGTGGTTTGGGGAGCCGCCCTTTGAGCCAAATGATGTATGTTTGACACAGGAGCACTTGTGTGCAAGGACAACTCTTATCTATCACCCATGACTGATGGCTCTGGGCTTTCTTCTCTTCCCCTGGTGCTGTGCTGTGCTGTGCAGCGAGGCCGTGTGCTCAGCCTTGTGCTCTCCTTTCTGTAGCAGGTAATAGAATGTGCTGACACCACACGTCATCACCACCGTCCCCCCCTTAGGGATGGACCACGTACTTACTGGGTGTTACACTAGAGCAGCAGGTGCCTGCCCTTGTATCCCAGTATAGCATGCGTGATCAGGATTCACACATGTGCAGGTTTCTGGAGTTAAACTCTGGAATTCATCTGGTAAATGTTCACAGGAGATCATGTGTTCCATGTTGTAGCGTTCCAAGTGGGGTTAAAAGACAATTTTCATTAAGAGTTTCACTGGGGAGTGCTAGAGAAATGGCTCCTTAGTTAAGAGCACTGGCTGCTCTTGCAGAGGACCTGGGTTTCATTCCCAGAGTCCGTACGACAGCATATAACCAACTATGTGGGAAGCAGCTCTGCTCTCGCCTTTCATTGCTTGGGGGGAAAAACAACTCCATATATGGCGAGCCTGCTCTGAGAGGTGTGGTTCATCCCTTCTTAGACAGGCATAGGGAGAGCAGCTCAGGAAAGGGCCTTCAGAGGTGTGTGCGAGTTTTCTTGGAGACAATGTGTATGTATAGGTCTTACCTCATAGCACTGGTTAGCCTGGAACTTGTTATGTTAGAGACCAGGCTGACCTCAAACTCAGAGATCTGCCTGCCTTTATCTCCTGAGTTCTGGGATTACAGATGTGAGTTTATTGTTTTTAAATGTGTATGTGTGCATGCATGCCTGTGCCCATAGAGGAGGACAGAGGCATTGAACCCCTGCAGCTAAGTTACAGGCAGTTGTGGGAGCTGGAACCTAATGTGGGTCTTCTGTAAGAGCAGCAGGCGCCCTTCACTGCTGGGCCTCTGTCCAGCATCATACTCCATGTTTAAGGGCCACTGTTCCCTGAGCCTCTGGTGAGCTTTGTCCCCACTTTGTAAATTTGGACTTTAGGTTCAGTCAATTTCTTGTCTGAACACAGGAGTGGAACTTGACCCCAAGTCTTTTTCTAAGTGCATTCCTAACTCCATGTTGTTACTAGTATACAGAGCTCCTGGTCCTCCAGCCAGGACCTCCTAAGTGCTGGGGTTACAGACATGTCCCACAAAGCCTGGCTTGTTCCTGAGATCATGGAAACGCCACATCTCTGCAGTGGCTTCCCTCAGAGTTTCATTGGCCTCACCAGCCTTAAGTCACTGACTCATTATCTTCTGTGAATTTTTTTTGCAGACATGCGTCGGGATGTCCAGGAAATTTTTCGCATAACCCCCCATGAGAAGCAGGTCATGATGTTCAGTGCTACCTTGAGCAAAGAGACCTGCCCAGTCTGCCACAAGTTCATGCAAGATGTAAATACCCTTCTACCTTCTCTCCCTCCACTCCCCACCAGCTGCCTCCTCCCCCTCCTCGCCCTCTTCTTCCAGACTCCCTTGTCCTTCAAGCACCAAGAAGGGAGCTTATGCCCATCTGGGAGCAACAACTCCTTGAAGAAAAACACAGAGGCAGAGACAGTTAGTGATAGGGTCTGCGCGTGCCAGGGAAACTCCGGAAGACTTGGTCGGGTTAACGTGAGAGCGGGTAGTGTTTGACATTTTTTGATCACGACATTTTTGAACCTCTTCTCCCTGTGGGGGTAGGGCAAAGTGGTGTGCCCTATCACCCTCCCACCGTCTCCTACACACCCCCTTCAGCCACGCACCCTCCAGGTGGCATGGAGCATTCAGCTGGAGCCTCTGCTCACCGAAACTCTACAGTCAGTGGCAGGAGAGCGAGAGAGGGACAGTCAGGTGCAGGGCCTGTCCAGAAGAAGAACAGACAAACAGCACCATGAATTGGCCCCTCCCAACCTCCAGGAGCGGGGGCCTTTGGCACGTCAACCCCCCAGTCCCCTACTTCTTCCCTCCCATACCTCCCTGCGCCCACCGGAGCCTTGGTTGATGTGAGCTGGCAGCAGAGAAGCGCCGAGGCACGACGACAGATGCAGACCTGCGAGCAGTGGAGCAGCCGCGGAGGCCACGGGGAGCCTGACCAGGATGCTGAGGACCCATCCAGCCTCTTTTTCTGTTCCCGGTTTTTTCCTGAACCTAATATGCTGTACCCCATTTTCCCCATACTTGTTGGGGGAGGAAGTGTCCTGAGTGGGATGGTGGATTTTTTTTCTCTCATTTTTTTAAAATGAGGGTTATAGGAAACATCAAATGGGAAGCTGTACTGACAAGTGACCAAGTGGGTGTCAGTGGAGAGACGGAGCAGTGGATCCTTCCACTCTTCCCAGGCCTTCCCTTGAGAAGATGGCTTTCTGTGGGGCTGGGCTGGGGCAGAATTAGGAGGCAGCTGTGGGACTTATTTGAGGAGCCTGCCTTCTGGAAGAGGTTTCTGTGACCCTCGCCTTGGTCCCTGGCTGTGTAAACTGTCTCTCAAGACAGTGTGGAGAGTAGGGCAAGTCCAGCCTGGAGTTCACTGTCTGCCTCTGTTTATGCTCCTTCCTTTCCTTCAAGGGTTAGGGATGGGGATGTTTTATTTTTTATAAAATGTGAGGCGATTTCCTTTCCGTTGCTCTTTTCACCTTTGATGCTAAAAGATCTTTGTATTAGAACTGAAGAGAAAGTGGCAGCTGAGCTATAAATCTCACAGCTGCTGAGAGGAGGGAGATGGAGAGAGAAAGAGACACCATGCCCTCTAGTTAGGAGTTCAAGAAAGCAGGCAGGCTCAGGGATGGAGGTCTGAGGGCATCTGCAGGGGCTGGGACTCAGCGGGTCAGGTAGGAGGAGCTGCTTAGGGTGTTGCCTGGTACCAGGAGAGAAGAGAGGAAAAGGGCAAGTTGTGCTGAGTTAGAGCTCAGAGCTGGCCTGGCCTGGCTGAGGCAGGTGTGGGTGAGGGAGGCTGCAGTTCTGTTGTCTGGGACCCTTTGTCCCCAATTCCCCAACTGTAGATGGTTTTCACTGAATTCAGAGGCCATTCTCTTCTAAAGCAGATCTGGTGGTTCTGAGCAGGTGTCTCTCACCCTGAGCCGTGTTTGCTCCTCTTTAGTGACATTTTAGAGAATGTACTACCTCAACCACCCGAGAGCTGGGGTCTGTGCTGCCGATGCCTGGCTATTAAGTGGCTTTTGATGGTGTCCAGTGCAACCTTCTGGTCTTGAGGACATTTGCCAAAGTGCAGAGAGGACAGTTGAGTGGGGCAGTTGTCCCTGCCTGTTCTGGTGACATCACTGCCTCTCCTGGTGTTCTGGCCATGCTCTTCCCTTGAGCACGATGCCCTGTTATCTTTGCTCCGCCACTTCCACCTGGTATTGGGCACCTTGCTCTGTGCAGAGCTCCCATCTCTAACCATTGTCAGCTGGGCTTAAAATTTAATTGATGTGGATGCTATCAGATCTAGCTGGAAAGAGACCTCAGCACAGAGTATTCTTTGTGGTGGGGAAGGGTTTTCAGTCTTCTCTCTCCTCCCCATCTTTCCATGGGGTGTACTGGAGATCAGCGTCCTCCACCCTCCCAGTTTAACTCCCCCACTCTGCCCTCCTCTTGCTCCACCCCTCCTCCCCCTCAGCCTATGGAGATCTTTGTGGATGATGAGACCAAGTTGACGCTGCACGGGTTGCAGCAATACTACGTGAAACTGAAGGACAACGAGAAGAACTGGAAGCTCTTTGACCTTCTCGATGTCCTCGAGTTCAACCAGGTCAGTATCGAGGGTCTGAGTGGCGTGAGCACTGCACATCTCCAGCTGTGCAGAAGCCTGTGTAGAAGTAGCCTGTGATTGACAGGCCGTGTAGGTGAAGCAGTGGATGGCGCAAGTCTGAAGTGGGAAGATGCAGTTGGGTAAGAGCGAGGTAGAGTACTTGATGACATCAATAAGCAGAGAAGAGCTTTGCAGGCACCTGACACCTCAGAGCGAGCCTGGCGGCTGTGCTAGGCCGCTGTAGAGCTGTGGGGGTCTTGGTGTTTGAAGATCATTTGGTTTTCTAGTCTGTAGTTCTCATTATTAACATGTTCACAGGTTGCCTTGCCCTTGTGAGTGCTGGTTTGAGGTCTCGTGTCCACGCAGCTCAGAGGCCAAGATGTTCAGACATTAAGGCCTAGACAGATGTACATGCAGTCAGGTTGAAGAGCAGAAAAAAACATCTGTGTAGGGATATCTGTGTTGGAATAAGGGACTGTGGAAGGAATTCCTTTAGAAATTGTGCCAGGTCAGGGAGGTGGTGGCACACGCCTTTAAACCCAGCATTCAGGAGGCAGAGGCTGGCAGCTCTCAGGTCTACAGAGTGGTCTACAGGGTGAGTTCCAGGACAGCCAGGACTGCACAGAGAAGTGCTGCCTTGAAAAGCAAAAAAATAAAATAAAATAAAATAAAATAAAAATTCTGCCAGATGTGTTAGCATACCTCTTTAATCCCAAGCGCTGGACAGAGACAGGTGGATCTCTGAATACAAGTTTGGGGCCAGCCTGGTCTACATAATGTGTTTCAGACAACTAGGGCTAATAGAGAAGCCTTGCCTCAGACTTTCTGCCCTTCAGAGGACGCACACTGAGTGCACAGCACCTGTCCATATAACTGCCCTGGTGATTGAACACACTCTTGAAAGTGCACCCATGTACACCTGTCATATATTCACAAAACCATGCACACAGAGATTTTAAAAACTTCAAAAGTGAGATTTCTGGGTCTGGGGAAGTGACTCAGAGTTTAGAGCACTTTGTTCTTCCAGGAATTCCCAAGTTCAATTCTCAATGCCTATGTCAGCTCCCAATCACGTAATTACAGCTGGTGGAAGAAGAGGGTCCAGTGTCCTCTGCTGGCCTCCACAGGCACCAGGCGTGCATGCACAAGCCTGTGTGCAGGCAGTCCACACACCTGAGCCTGACTGTAAAAAACTGGTACAAGTATCACACCCATGCTCCCTCAGGTGGTGCACATACATCACGCCCGTGCTCCCTCAGGTGGTGTGCATACACCACACCGGTGCTCCCTCAGGTGGTACACATACATCACGCCCGTGCTCCCTCAGGTGGTGATCTTTGTGAAGTCCGTGCAGCGCTGCATCACCCTGGCCCAGCTTCTAGTGGAGCAGAACTTCCCAGCCATTGCTATCCACCGTGGAATGCCCCAGGAGGAGAGGTGGGTTAGAGGCAGGCAGGTGGGCGGCCATGTGTCCTTGTGTGTTTGTCTGTCCATGTGTCCATGTCCTGTCCTGAGGGGGAAGCGGTGTGGAGAGAAGGGAGTCTCAACCCTCTCATTTTCTCTCACAAAGGCTCTCTCGGTATCAGCAGTTCAAGGATTTTCAGCGGAGGATTCTTGTGGCTACCAACCTGTTTGGCCGAGGCATGGACATTGAGCGTGTGAACATCATGTTCAACTATGACATGCCCGAGGACTCGGACACCTACCTGCACAGGGTAAGCTGCCCAATCTCACCCCCACTGCCTGTGTGTGTGCTCTGCACCTTCCTCTCCTCTGTCTTCCCTATGAGGCTTGCAGTCTTCCCCTTCTCCTTCCAGGTGGCCTGAGCAGGCTGATCTGGCACCAAGGGCTTGGCCATCACATTTGTGTCAGACGAGAAAGATGCCAAGATCCTGAATGACGTGCAAGACCATTTCAAGGTCAACATCAGTGAGCTGCCCGATGAGATCGACATTTCCTCCTACAGTGAGTGCTGCCTTCATGTGCATGTGTGCATGCATGCATGTGTGCGTGCATGTGCGTGCGTGGGTGCGTGTATGTGTGTGTGTGTGTGTGTGTGTGTGTGTTTCCATTTTGTATCTTATTGTAACTGACTGTTTTTTCTTCAGTTGAGCGGACATGGTAGAGGATTCACCCATTCTGGACTGTGGCAGTCTGTTGTAGAAGAGGACACGGGGTCAGGAGGAAACACTACCAACCACCCCTGACACCTTGGCCCACCCTATCTATGCTTCTCTGTGTCACCACCACTCCTAAACCTAGTCCTGATTTATCAGCGTTGTTTGTTTGTTTTTGTTTTTTAACAAAACTAAGAATGAAACAACTGTGTCTGTGGTGTCTGTAAGCACTCTGTTTGGGGCTTGAACCAGGGTCACTCTGAGGGCTTTGAGCCCTATTGTGGGGCAGCAGGGTCATAGTGAGGTAGGGCCCAAACCCAAGAGCCGGTGGCTTCCCAGCTGCCTTCACATCCTGGTTTCACTCACTTTCTTTTTTTCTTTCTTTTTTTTTTTCGGAGTGCTGTGCTGTTTGTTGGCCATGTTTGGCAGTTCATGTATTCCTGTCTCATGGACAAATGGGAAGCTAGCAACGGGTCATGACAATGGAAAAGACTCCAGGAAAGGTGTCCTCAGGGAGACAAAAATCTCCTGCGATAAAACCTGCAGAAAAGCCAGACAATCATACAACCTCTCCTTTGCGCCGAGCAAAGGCTGCTTAATTTACATTTCCACCACATTAGGGATTAATGACTCTGAATTTAGGAGCCTGCAACTTTGGTGTTTTCACAGGTTCTTCAGGTGAGTGTAAAGCGACAAAAAGAGCAGTATGTCGCTAAGTGTTAGAGCTACCCTCAGTGGGGAGAGGTGGAGAGAACCCTGGTGTCCACAGCTCCTCTGTTCACACCGTGCTGACTGAGGGTCTCCACTCATGAAGAAGATAACAGAGGCTGGAGGCCGGTGTATGTTGTGGTCCCACCATTAGATTATCATAGAGGAGCTAGCTAGGAAGTGCAGAGGACCCTGCCTCACCCCTGCAGGTGCAGTCTGCATTTTGGTAAGACTCTAGGTACATTGTTTCCACTTTAAGACTTGGGACAAAGTAGTCAATACTATACAAATGTCCTTTAAGAACAGAGAGGCCGTCTGTGGTTCTGAACTGCTTCCCTCTCACCAGCTCTCTTACATGTCCAAACAGTGTCACTTGTTTGCCTGATCTCCATGGGAATGTGGCTCTGTGCAGGCTAAAAGGGTCTAGCTGTGCTTTCTCAGTGAGCCAAACTTCTAAAGGTGAGCTCTGTGGTTTCTTTCTTTCTTTTTTTTTTATTGGCTATTATATTAACATTTCAGATTTTATCCCCTTACCCCCATTCCCCCCACCACCTGGGAACCACCTAGCCTATCCCCCTCCTCATGCTTCTATGAGGATGTGCCCCCACCTACCCCCCACTCCCACCTCCCCACCCTCAATTCTGCCCCACTCAGTGTTCAGCCTTCATGGGACCGAGGATCTCCTGTCCCTCCTATGCCTGACAAGCCCATCCTCCCCTATATGTACAGATGGAGTCATGGGTCCCTCCCTATGTGCTCCCAGGCTGGTGGTTTAGGCTGGGGAGCTCTGGTTGGTTGGTATTGTTGATCTCCTCATGGGGCTGCAAACCCTTTCTGCCCCTTCAGTCTTCTCTCTAATTTCTCCGTTGGGAAACTCTTGATCAGATCAGTGGTTAGCTGTGAGCATGCACCTCTGCATGTGTCAGCCTTTGCCAGACCTCTAAGGAGACAGCTATATCAGGCTCTTGTCAGCATGCACTTCCTGCCGTCCACATCAGTGTCTACCTTTGGTGACTGCACATGGGAAATACCCAGGTGGAATGGTCTCCAAACGGCCCCTCCAGTTTCTGTCCCACACTTTGTCTCCATATTTGCTCCCTTGAGTATTTTTGTTACTTCTTCTAAGTAGGACCGAGGCATCCACACTTGGTCTTCCTTCTGCATGAGCTTCATGTGGTCTGTGAGTTGAGTCTTGGCTATTTCAAGCTTTTGGTCTAATATCTGCTTATCAGTGAGTAAATACCATGTGTGTTCTTTTGTGACTGAGTTATCTCACTCAGGATGATATTTTCTAGTTTCATCCATTTGCCTAAGAATTTCTCAAATTTGTTATTTTTTAATAGCTGAGTAATACTCCATTGTGTAAATGTACCACATTTTTTTTTTTATCCATTCCTCTGTTGAAGGACATCTGGGTTCTTTCCAGCTTCTGTCTATTATAAATAAGGCTGCTATGAACATAGTGGAGCATGTGTCCTTGTTATATGTTGGAGCATCTTCTGGGTATATGCCCAGGAGTGGTATAGCTGTGTCCTCAGGTAATGCTATGTCCAATTTTCTGAGGAACCGCCAGACTGATTTCCAGAGTGGTTGTACCAGCTTGCAACCCCACCAACAATGGAGGAATTGTTTTCTTTTTCCACATCCTTGCCAGCATCTACTATCACCTGAGTTTTTTATCTTAGCCATTCTGACTGGTGTGAGGTGGTATCTCAGGGTTGTTTTGGTTTGCATTTCCCTGATGACTAAGGATGTTGAGCATTTCTTAAGGTGCTTCTCAGCCATTTGAGTTTCCTCAGTAAAGAATTCTTTGTTTAGCTCTGTACCCCATTTTACATTAGGGTTATTTGGTTGTCTGGAGTCTAATTTCTTGAGTTCTTTGTATATCTTGGATATTAGCCCTCTATCGGATGTAGGGTTGGTAAAGATCTTTTCCCAATCTGTTGGTTGCTGTTTTGTCTTATTGACAATGTCCTTTGCCTTACAGAAGCTTTGCAATTTTATGAGGTCCCATTTGTCAATTCTTGATCTTAGAGCATAAACCATTGGTGTTCTGTTCAGGAACTTTCCCCCTGTGTCTAGGTATTTGAGGGTCTTCCCCACCTTTTCTTCTGTTAGTTTCAGTGTATCTGGTTTTATGTGAAGGTCCTTTATCCACTTGGACTTGAGCTTTGTACAAGGAGATAAGAATTTGCATCCTTCTACATGCTGACCTCCAGTTGAACCAGCACCATTTGTTGAAAATGCTGTCCTTTTTCCACTTGATAGTTTTAGCTCCTTTGTCAAAGATCAAGTGACCATAGGTGTGTGGGTTCATTTCTGAGTCTTCAATTCTATTCCATTGATCTTCCTGCCTGTCTCTGTACCAATACCATGCATATTTTTTTTTTTTTTATCACTACTGCTCTGTAGCACAGCTTGAGGTCAGGGATGGTGATTCCCCCAGAAGTTCTTTTATTGTTGAGAATAGTTTTTGCTATCCTGGGTTTTTTGTTATTACAAATGAATTTGCAAATTGCTCTTTTTATCTCTATGAAGAATTGATTTGGAATTTTGATGGGGATTGCATTGAATCTGTAGATTGCTTTTGGCAAGATGGCCATTTTTACTAAATTAATCCTGCCAATCCAGGAGCATGGGAGATCTTTCCATCTTCTGAGATCTTCTTCTATTTCTTTCTTCAGAGACTTGAAGTTCTTGTCTTACAGATCTTTCACTTGCTTGGTTAGATTCATTCCAAGATATTTTATATTATTTGTGATGATTGTGAAGGGTGTCATTTCCCTAATTTCTTTCTCAGCCTGTTTATCCTTTGAGTAGAGGAAGGCTACTGATTTGTTTGAGTTGATTTTATATCCAGCCACTTTGCTGAAGTTGTTTATCAGGTTTAGGAGTTCTTTGGTGGAAGTTTTAGGGTCACTTAAGTATACTATCATATCATCTGCAAATGGTGACATTTTGACTTCTTCCTTTCTTATTTGTATCCCTTTGACTTCCTTTTGTTGTCTAATTGCTCTAGCTAGGACTTCCAGTACTATATTGAAAAGGTAGGGTGAGAGTGGGCAGCCTTGTCTCCTCCCTGATCTTAGTGGGGTTGCTTCAAGTTTCTCTCTATTTAGTTTGATGTTGGCTACTGGCTTGCTGTATATTGCTTTTACAATGTTTAGGTATGGGCCTTGAATTCCTGATCTTTCCAAGACTTTTAACATGAAGAGATGTTGAATTTTGTCAAATGCTTTCTCAGCATCTAGTGAGATGATCATGTGTTTTTTTCTTTGAGTTTATTTATGTAGTGGATTACATTGATGGATTTCCGAATATTGAACCATCCCTACCTTCCTGGGATAAAGCCTACTTGATCATGATGGATGATTGTTTTTGATGTGTTCTTGGATTCAGTTTGCAAGAATTTTATTGAGTATTTTTGCATCAATATTCATAAGAGAGATTGGTCTGTAGTTCTCTTTCTTTGTTGTGTCTTTGTGAGGTTTAGGTATGAGCGTAATTGTAGCTTCGTAGAACAAATTGGGTAATGTTCCTTCTGTTTTTATTCTGTGGAATAGTTTGAAGAGAATTGGTATTAGGTCTTCCTGGAAGGTCTGATAGAATTCTGCACTAAAACATCTGGTACCAGACTTCTTTTGGTGGGGAGACTTTTAATGACTGCTTCTATTTCTTTAGGGGTTATGGAACTGTTTAGATAGTTTATCTGCTCCTGATTTAATTTTGATACCTGGTATCTGTCTAGAAAATTGTCCATTTCATCCAGATTTTCCAATTTTGTTGAGTATAGGCCTTTGTAGTAGGAGCTGACGATTTTTAAATTTTCCTCAGTTTCTGTTGTTATGTCTCCCTTTTTAGTTCTGATTTTATTAATTTGAATACTGTCTCTGTGCCCTTTGGTTAGTCTGGCTAAGGGTTTATCTATCTTGTTGATTTTCTCAAAGAACCAGCTCCTGGTTTTGTTGATACTTTGTATAGTTCTTTCTGTTTCTACTTGGTTGATTTCAGCCCTGAGTTTGATTATTTCCTGCCATCTACTCCTCTTGGGTGTATTTGCTTCTTTTTGTTCTAGAGCTTTCAGGTGTGCTGTCAAGTTGTTAGAGTATGTTCTCTCCAGTTTCTTTTTGTAGGCACTTAGAGCTATGAGTTTTCCTCTTAGTACTGCTTTCATGGAATCCCACAAGTTTTGGTATGATGTGTCCTCATTTTCATTAAATTCTAAAAAGTCTTTAATTTCTTTCTTTACTTCTTCCTTGACCAAGTCATCTTTGAGTAGAGTGTTGTTCAGTTTCCATGTGTATGTGGGCTTTCCATTGTTTTTGTCATTATTAAAGACTAGCCTTAGTCCATGGTGGTCTGATAGGATACGAGGGATTATTTCAATCTTTTTGTATCTGTTGAGGCCTATTTTGTGACCAATTATATGATCTATTTTGGAGAAGGTACCATGAGGTAGGTGCTGAGAAAAAAAAATATTCTTTTGTTTTAGGATGAAATGTTCTATAGATATCAGTTAAATCCAATTGGTTCATAACTCCTGTTAGTTTCATTGTGTCTTGGTTTAGTTTTTGTTTCCATGATCTGTCCATTGCTGAGAGTGGGGTGTTGAAATCCCCCACTATTACTGTGTGGTGCAATGTGTGCTTTACTAAAGTTTCTTCTATGTATGTGGGTGCTTTTGCATTTGGGACATAGATGTTCAGAATTGAGAGTTCATCTTGGTACATTTTTCCTTTGATGAATATGAAGTGTCTTTTTTATTACTTTTGGTTGAAAATCGATTTTATTTGATATTAGAATCACTATTCCAGCTTGTTTCTTGGGACTATTTGCTTGGAAGATTGTTTTCCATCCTTTTACTCTGAGGTAGTGTCTGTCTTTTTCACACAGGTGTGTTTTCCTGTATGCAGCAAAATACTGGGTCCTGTTTATGTATCCAGTCTGATAGTCTATGTCTTTTTATTGGAGAATTGAGTCCATTGATATTAAGAGATATTAAGGAAAAATGAATGTTGCTTCCTGTTATTTTGTTAATAGAGGTGGAATTATGTTTGTGTAGCTATCTTCTTTTGGGGTTGTTGGAAGATTACTTTCTTGCTTTTTCTAGGTTGTAGTTTCCCTCCTTGTGTTGGAGTTTTCCATCAATTATCCTTTGAAGTGCTGGATTTGTGGGAAGATATTGTGTAAATTCGGTTTTGTCATGGAATATCTTGGTTTCTCCATCAATAGTGATTGAGAGTTTTGCTGGGTATAGTAGTCTGGGCTGGCATTTGTGTTCTCTTAGGGTCTGTATGATATCAGTCCAGGATCTTCTGGCTTTTATGGTCTCTGGTGAGAAGTCTGGTGTAATTCTTATTGGTCTGCCCTTATACGTTACTTTACCTTTTTCCCTTACTGCTTTTCGTATTTTTTTTTGTTTTGTACATTTGATGTTTTGATTATTATGTGACGGGAGGTGTACTTTTCTGGTCTAAACTATTTGGAGTTCTGTAGGCTTCTTGTATATTTATGGACATCTCTTTCTGTAGGTTAGGAAAGTTTTCCTCTATAATTTTGTTGACGATATTTACTGGCCCTTTAAGTTGGGAATCTTCACCCTCATCTATACCTATTATCCTTAGGTTTCGCCTTCTCATTGTGTCCTGGATTTCCTGGATGTTTTTGGGTTAGTAGCTTTTTGTATTTTGCATTTTCTTTGATAGTTGTGTCAATGTTTTCCATGGTATCTTCTGCACATGAGATTCTCTCTTCTATCTCTTGTATTCTTTTGATGATGATAGTCTATTATTCCTGATCTTTTTCCTAGGTTTTCTATCTCCAGGGTATTCTCACTTTGTGATTTCCTTATTGTTTCTACTTCCATTTTTAGATCCTTGATGGTTTTGTTTAATTCCTTCACCTGTTTGGTTGTGTTTTGTGCACTTCTTTAAGGGATTTTTATGTTTCCTCTTTAAGGGCTTCTACCTGTTTACCTGTGTTCTCCTCAAATTCTTTGAAAGTATTATTTATGTCCTTCTTAAAGTCCTCTATCATCGTCATGAGAAGTGATTTTAATCCTGAATCCTGCTTTTTTGGTGTGATGGGCTGTCCAGGGCTAGCTATGATGGGAGAACTGGGTTCTGATGATGCCATGTGTTCCGCGCCCCTCCGTGTCCCCTTCGCCCGTGGAAGAGAGACACGTGAGGCAGTGTTCGGGTAGTTGCCACAGCGAGACTTTATTCTTGTATAAGCAGAAGCGGAAAGACAGAAAGACTGGAAGAGGCACTGCTTATATACACCCTAGAGTGACGTGTTCACTTCTGATTGGCTGTTCACTCATTACCCATAATACACCCCAGGATGGACAGTGACTTTGGCCCACTTTCTGCCTTTGCACCTGCGCAGTCAGTTGTTTACTAGTGGGAGGACAGGATGCCCTCGCCATCTTGTAATGGCGAATGCTGACACGCTCACTGCGGCTCCCAACAGCCATGTAACTTCGGATTCTGTTGCTTACGTTCTTGTGCTTGCCTTTCACCATCTGGTTAACTCTAGTGCTACCTGCTACTCTGTGTCTCTGACTGGAGCCTGCCTTTCCAGTTATCTTGTGTCTGAACTCCTCAGGGTCCAGATGTCTCTGTGATCTTGTAATCCTGAGCTCCAGCTGCTCTGAGTACAGTGGTACCTCTAGGATGCCTCAGGATATGGTGTTTCCACGGTAGCAGACCAGCTAGGTATCCACTGCTCTGAGTGCAGTGTCTCCTCTAGGATGTCTCAGGATATGGGTGCCTGCTGCTCTGAGTTCAGTGTCTCCTCAAGGATGTCTCGGGATATGTTGTCCACTGCTCTGGGTTCAGTTGCTCCCCTAGGATGTCTCAGGGTTTGGTGTCTGTCGCTCTGAGTTCAGTAGTCCCTCTAGGATGGCTCGGAATATGGTCTCCACACGGGAGCAGACCAGCTGGGTGTCTGCTCCAGGCACTAGGCCCAGGAGAGGGGGTTCACTCACTTTCTAATGTGGCTGTGGACTTGAGGCTGGGGCACTGCTGGGGCTCTGAAGGTAAAGAGCAAGCTCCATGTCCTGGTACCTTGTCTCCTTAAGCTGGATTTCTTGTATGAGGGTCTGTGTCTCCCAGGCATCCTGCCCTGCTAAGTGGGGGCCTGCTAGAGCCCACCCAAGGGCGAGTACGTTCTCTCTCTCTCTCTCTCTCTCTCTCTCTCTCTCTCTCTCTCTCTCTAGCAGAAGACTTGAGTTTGGTTCATAGCATACATGTGGCAGTTCACAACCATCTGTAATTCCAGTTCCAGAGGAGAGATCACCTTCTTAGGGCCTCCATGGGCACTCCACACACATGGTGCACAGACATGGGATCCCTGGAGGGGCGGCAGAAGGAGGTGAAAGTACAGAGTGCATCCCAGCCGCTGCCTGCACTGCTCCACCCGGAACTGGGGACCAGTGCTCTGCAGACCTTGAATGCACTTCAGGGTCAGGCATTGCTAAGGCACCGTGTGGGCCCCGCCTGGTCTGGCCTGACAGAGGCTGGAACTTGTGTTGCTGGTTTGAAATTTCAGATCCACACAACAACAGTTGTACCACCAGCCTCAGCACTAAGTGTTGTAAGGGAGGCCATGTGGGTGGGCGTGGCTCAGAAGGGGTAGGTGGGATTACTCTGGGTCACAGGAAAATGGATGTCTTCAGAAAGACGTGCCCCAGAGTGCAGGCTTCCATGGGGAAGAGCACTGCCCCTGCTCAAATGTCCGAGCAAAAGTCTCACCTTCAGTGCCCCTGGCTGCACCTCTCTCTATGCCTCCTTGGGTTAGCAAAGAGGAGGATGGTCTCTGCACAGAAGAGCTTTCCCACAGTCGGGGTCTCTCCTCAGGCTGAACTGCCTTTACCTACGGCCAAATGCCTCAGTCTCCGTTTCATTCTTTGTTTTAATTTTCAGAATATTTTACTGTATGTGTACAAGTTTTGACAGCATCTGTCTAAGTGTACTAAATGTGCATTGCCTGTGGGGGCCAGCAGAGGGCACTAGAGGGCACCCGTGGAGCGGGTTACAGATGGCTGTGAGCCACCTGACTCAGTGCTGTGCATCACAGCTGGGTTTTCTGCAAGTGCTCTCGCCGCTTAGCGCTCCATTCCTGAGATCCTCTTTCTGAAGAGATCTGGCCGCCACATCCTGGTGGGAGGGATGGATGTTCACAGGAAAAGCCAGAAGACTTAGCCTTGCTAGGTTTCCCCACTGAAGACAACTACCATTGGAGTTCCCTTTGCCCGGTCATGTGTGCTGGATAGTTTTATGTCAGCTTGACACAAGCTAAGCCCATCACAGGAGGGAGCCTGTTGGGAGCCGCAGTGATTCGCCATTCCAAAATGGCGCGGGCATCCTGTCCTCCCACTAGTAAACAACTGACTGCACAGGTGCAAAAGGCAGAAAGCGCGCCAAAGTCACTGCCCATCCCGGGGCGTAATATGGGGTGATGAGTGAACAGACAATCAGAAGTGAACACGCCACTCTAGGGTATATATAGCAGTGCCTTTCCCGGGCTTGGGGTCTTTCCGCTTCTGCTTATACAAGAAGTAAAGCCTCGTTGTAGTAACCACCCGAATATTGCCTCACGTGTCCTTATTCGTGGGCGAAAGGGGACACGGGAGGTGCGCGGAACAGGAGCCTCAATTAAGAAAATTCCTCCATAGGATGGGCTGCAGGCAAGCCTGTAAGGCATTTTGTCAATTAGTGAGTGATGGAGAAGGGCCCAGCCCTACTCCCTGGGCTGGTGGTCCTGGGTTCTGTAAGAAAGCAGGACTGAGCACATTCTTGAAAAAGGGGAGGGAGGATGGGGAAAGGAATGTGTGGCAGGGGTGGGGATTAAAAGGAGCCGGGGTGGAGGCTGCAAAGTGAATAATGGAAAAAATGAAAGGCTGATTTCTGGGTGTGGTGGTACATGCCTTTAATACCAGTACTTGGGAGGCAGAGGTAGGCAGATCTCTATGAGTTCAAACCCAGCCTGGTCTGCCAGGGATGTCAGAGAAACCCAATCCTGTGTTGACAAATCACAATGGTGGGGATTGGGGGTTGGGGGAGAAGGCTGAGCAAGCCAGGAAGAACGGGTCTTCCATGGCCTTTGCATCAACTCCTGCCTCTGGGTTCCTGCCATGTTTGACTTCCTGTCCTGACTTCCCTCAATGATGAACAGTGATGTGGAAGTGTGAGCCCAATAAACTCTCTCTGCCCCAAGATTCCTTGGTCATGGTGTTTACCACAGCAATAGAAATTTCAACGGAGACATGTCACTGTGAGGTTGGTTCTCACACAGTACAGTCTCCATGAAAGCCCTAGAGAGTGAAGGCAACCCCTTCACCCTTCCAAAACACCAATACAGCTGCTGCCCTCTTCCAGCCATCTCTAGAAATGTTCTTGCAGGTGGCGGCTGCAGTAGGAGCTAAGGATCCCAAGATCTATCTAAAAAAGAACCAGGTGCTGGGGCTGGAGAGATGGCTCAGTAGTTAGGAGCACTGGCAGCTCTTGCAGAGGACTTGAGTTTGGTTCATAGCACACACGTGGCAGCTCACAACCATCTGTAATTCCAGTTCCAGGGGAGGATCTGTCGCCTTCTTAGAGCCTCCATGGGCAGTCCACACACGTGGTGCACAGACATGTATACAGACAAAATGCTCACACATAAAGTAAGATTTAACGTCTCAAAAAAAAAGAGAGAGAGAGATTCAGATAGTGTTTTCTGTGGGTAATGTTGCTCTGTGGATACTATATGCATATGGTGCACAGATGTGTGTGCAAGCAAAACAGACATATACATAGGAATAAATCAGAGGTTGGAGAGATGGCTCAGAGGTTAAGAGCACTGGCTGATCTTCAGAGGTCCTGAGTTCAATTCCCAGCACCCACACCGCAGCTCACAACTGTCTGCAACTCCAGTTCCAGAGATTCCAACACTCTCACACAGACATACATGTAGGCAAAACACCAATGCACATAAAATGAAAATAATTAAAAAATATATTTATTGGGCTGGGGAGATGGCTCAGTGTGGTGGATAGCCCTAGCCTCTTGTTGTCATGGTAATTCCACTCCTGGGAGGGGCCACTAAGGAGGAGTAAATCTTGTGAATCTTCTGTCCAATCGAATTTGTTAAATAAAGGCTACAGCCTGTGATTGGGCAGTAGAAGAGGAGTGGGAGGAGCCAGAGGCAGGGGAAGAGGATAAGAGTGAGAAGAGCCGTTGGAGTGAGAGGGCAGTTGGTGGAAGCAGAGAAGCTGGGGAAGACCTTGACCTAGGAAACCGCAAGTTGTTAAGAGCTCTCATAGCCGGGGAATAGTGTAGTTTAATGGTAAATCTGCCCAATCTAGGCATGCAGCATTCATTTGATATTTATTGACTTGTGTCTTTATTCTACGGACTCCCTATGGGCAAGAGATTTACCGCAACAAATTGGTGCCCAACTTATTATTTAGAACCCAACTAACTTGAGATGAAACTGTATTGAAAGCTGAATGGGTCTGAGGATCTACAAAGAACAAAAAGTTACAAAGTACAAAAACTTCCCCAACAGCCAAAGGTCAGGAGCAGCACTCAGCTTACAGCTGGGCTTGCTCACTGCCCTGTGAAAACTGAAAGAAGGGTCTTCCGAGAATTCAAAAGTGAAACAAAAGTGATTGCAACGAGACCAGTAGGTCATAGTAAAGAGAATTAAAAAAAAAAGGTGAATAGAAATGGATAAATAGATGAAAAAGACTTTAAAGATGCAAGTAGTAAATTGCAGGCTGCTCTAAGTTAAGAGAGCCAAACAGAAAAATAAATAAAAGTTATAGTAACAAGAATGGAGTGCCGGGCGGTGGTGGTGCACGCCTTTAATCCCAGCACTTGGGAGGCAGAGGCAGGCAGATTTCTGAGTTCGAGGCCAGCCTGGTCTACAGAGTGAGTTAGGACAGCCAGGGCTACACAGAGAAACCCTGTCTCGAAAAAAACCAAAAAAAAAAAAAAAAAAAAAAAAATGGAGCAAGAAATAAGTGAATAGAAACAGATAAATAGATGAAAAAGGCTTTAAAGATGCGAGGAGTAAATTGCAGGCTGCTCTGAGTCAAGAGAGCCAAACAGATAAATAGAAAGGTTATAGTAATGAATTGTAAGGAGGGACTGGTGATTCTAGAACACAACTGCCTGCGAGGTAGTTTTCAGGTAGAAACAGTGAATTGAGGGCTCCAGACCAGATAATTTTTCAATATAAAAAAAACATATTTTGATACTTAAAGATGTCAAAAACAATAGATATCTTTTGGGCTTTATATGATGATATTTCAAATGGTTTGACAGGAATCAACTTAGGGAGAATCCAGTGTCGTGTGTGTGTGTGTGTGTGTGTGTGTGTGTGTGTGTGTGTTCGCGCGCTCGCTCTTGTCTCTGCTCTTCAGAACAGTCCTGAGCTGTCTTGTGCTCACAATGACCTGGGGAACATGCTCAGAGCCCCGGGCCACTGGGAAGAATCTAAGCCATGTTATCTGACAGGAACTGAAATGCAAGCAAGTTTTGCAGTATGTTGGGGTCCACACTAGCCCCACGTTGGGGCGGCCAAAAACGTTGCAGCTCAGGCAAAATGTTGAGGCCCGGGCCGACCCACGTTTGGGCGGCCACTGTATCCAGGCCCAAGCTGCCGCTCCAGTCCGCAGGTCGGGGTTCAGCAAGAGTGAGGGTGAGGGCAGATTCTACCTAATGTCTGATGTGTCTGATTCTCTGATCTCAGTCTGAATCTGATCTGTTCTGTCTCTGCCTTTTATATGTCTCACTTCTAAGCCACGCCTCTAAGTTACACCTTTAATCATGCCCTTAGGTCTTGTCTCTAACTCTGATCTCTATACTTCTAAGTCATACTCTTAAGTCACACACCTTTAATCTCACACACCTTTACTCTCACACACCCAAGGTATCTAAACCAAGATTATCAGAGTGTGCTCAGCTGTTGTAGGCTATTGTAATCCAAGTCTCATGTCAGGGTATATGGCTCAAGATGGCTGCAAAGCTGATAGCTGCTTTCTGCTAAAAGTCGGCCCCCAACAGCAGTAGTTTGTCATCATGGCAGCTGGGTTTTCAATGCTTTGCCACTCTATCTATCTATCTATCTATCTATGGTTCTGCGTACCTCCAGTTGTCCTGGAACTCTCTGTGTAGACCCAGGTGACCTAGAACTCCAAAGATCTGCTGCTTCTGTCCCCACCCCACCCTAGTGCTGAGATTAAAGGCATAGGCACCACACCAAGGTTTTAATAACACCTTGACCGGCTTTAATGATAAATTCTTTAAAGGTTGTCATTGCTGACCTACAATTTCCCAAATGGCTTGTAACAATTTCGTGGTGTCATGAAAGAGGTACGCTTTTTGACAGCAGTGTGGTTCCCTGTTTTCCTGGCTTGTTAAAATCGAGTGGGTGTACTCATAGTACCAAGTTCCACAGTCCAGGAGAGAGCCGCCTGCAGGCCATGTGTGGAACTGCAACCACACATCCTGATCAGTGTTGCAGCCTACCCTGAGCTTTGAGGGTAACAACAGCAGTGAAGCAGGGAAGCCAGGTCAGCTCGCGTCTAAAGCGCCATCTTCCCAGAGCTTGCAGCTTTTTTGGACAGCAGAGAAATTGAGACATCCCCCAGGAGGTGAGGGGGGAGGCTGGACTCAGGATGTAAACAAGCACATTTCTGAGAAAGTGAAACTGGCTCGATCCACAAGCATCGCCTCCCAGAGTCACCTCTGGAGGACTCAGAGCAACCCAGCAGCCCAGCGGCCCAGAGGAGGTTCTCAGAGTTCCCGGGTCCCAGCTGTCATGAGTCTTCACCCGGGTTGTGTGAGCTGCCTTTGAGTCACCCCTTACTCCTGTAAGTAACTGTCTTAGGGTTTTACTGCTGTGAGCAGACACCATGACCAAGGAAACTCTTATAAGGACAACATTTAATTGGGGCTGGCTTACAGGTTCAGAGGTTCAGTCCATTATCATCAAGGCGGGAGCATGGCAGCATCCAGGCAGATATGGCACTGGAGGAGCAGAGAGTTCTTGTTCCTCTTCTTCTTCTCCTTCTCCTCCTCCTCCTCCTCCTCCCCCTCCCCCTCTTCTTCTTCTTCTTCTTCTTCTTCTTCTTCTTCTTCTTCTTCTTCTTCTTCTTCTTCTTCTTCTTCTTCTTCTTCTTTATTTATTTTATACATAGGAGTACACACCAGAAGAGGGCATCAGATCTCATTAGAGATGGTTGTGAGCCACCATGTGGTTGCTGGGAATTGAACTCAGGTCCTATGGAAGAGCAGTCTGTGCTCTTAACCTCTGAGACATCTCTCCAGCCCTGAGTTTTACATCTTCATTTGAAGGCCACTAAGAGAAGACCTAGTATGGTTAGGAGGAGGGTCTCATTGCCATCCCCAAGTGACACACTTCCTCCAACAAAGCCACACCCACTTCAACAAGGCTGCACCTCCTAATAGTGCCACCTCCTGGGCCAATCTTATTCAAACCACCACAATCACCTGTACTCGGGGTAACCCAGTAAAGTCTCACTGGCTCACCAAGGTGGTCTTTGGTGCCATTGTTACTTTTGCCTGCTGTGGGTTCATATTTTGGGGTGAGAGGAGGGTGTCAAGTCTACCAGGACAATCCTGTCACACAATGTGGGTGCACATTTGAATTTAGCAAGCTGTAAGCAGGGAAAACCGCAGGAGGGGCTGATGGGTTACAAGGGAGCTGTTCCTATCAGCCCACCTTTGCTGATGGTTACTCTGATGTGAAAACGCTCTAAAGGAGGTGCAGGATGCTCAGGGAACCTTACTGTACCACACCAGTGCCATCGAGACTCACCCTGCATCTGTAGATGCACACAGAAATCCCCTTCCACTTACAAGGATCCAGAGAACACCCCAGAAACAGTAGCTGTACTGCTTTAAACTTAAGTCTGGCTTTCCTGGTGCTTAGTGTAACCCGGCTTGTTGCCTGCAGACTGTGCAACTGGACAGACTATGATGAATGAATGAAGATGCCAGCCAGCATGTGGCAGACCCTCTGCATCCATTTATAAATATGCCACACCCTCTTTCTCAAGGTGCACTGGCTGGTTCTGTGTCAATTTATACAAGCCGGAGTTATCACAGAGAAAGGAGCTTCAGTTGAGAAAATGCCTCCATGAGATCCAGATGTAAGGTATTTTCACAAATAGTGATCAAGGGGGCTGGGGGGAGGGGGCATTGTGGGTGGTGCCATCCCTGGGCTGGTAGTCTATAAGAAAACAAGCTGAGCAAGGCATGGAAAGCAAGCCAGTAAGCAGCATCACTCCATGGCTTCTACATCAGCTCCTACTTCCTGACCTGCTTCAGTACCAGTCCTGACTTCCTTTGGTGATGAACAGCAATGTGGAAGTGTAAGTTGAATGAACCGTTTCCTCCCCAACTTGCCTCTTGGTTATGATGTTTTGTGTAGAAATAGAAATCCTGACTAAGACAAACCTAGTCAGGGCATGAGCCACAGCTTATGGCCTAGGCATGTGTTAATGAATAACTAGTCCCAGTGTCGTCATTCCGGGAGCAGATCTGGGAAAGGAAACTCATCACGGGCCCTTCTAAAGCCTCTGGGCATTTTTGGATGCCTTGAAAAGTTAGGAGATGACTTTGAAGTTCAAGAGATGGCGCCTCAGCAAAAGCCAGCTGCAGCTGGGAAGGACTTCCCACTCTAACCCATGGGACCGGAGCCAGGGAAAAGGGGGGTGAAAAAAAGCCACTAATCCCTGAACAGGAAAACCCACCAATCCCTGACCCACCCCAAACTGAGGACTTGAAATCCCATCAAGCCTTACTCTGGAAATCTTTGCCCTGAGAAGCCCTGCCCTCTCAGAAATCCTACATGAGACCCACCCTTTGTCCAGTTCCCTGCTGCCCACACCTGGGAGCAAAGGCCACGATCTCTGGTTTCGTCCCTCCACACCCTGGATCCTGCAATAAATCTCTTTCATGAGATTTGCTGCCTGGTGTGACTTTCTCTCTCTCTAATCAGAAGAAGACAAGAAGAAACACAGCAATGAAGAGAAGAAGGAAGATGTGGACTGAGGCACCTTAGATCCTGCGCTCAGCTGGGGAGACTCTCCCCTGAGAGCTGCAATGCCTCTGCTGAGGGGGCTTCCTCTCAGAGCTGTGTGGATACTGGGCCCCTGTGTCTCAGGATGCCCTTCCACAGGGACACTGTCCCACCTCAGAGCTGTGTGGTTCCTGGGCTTCCAAGTCCCAAGATCCCCTTCCATCTGAGCAGAAACACATCTACAGCACCTCCCCCAAACCCCAGCCAGAGCAGAGAAACATTGGGAACAGGTCTGGGAAAGAAAAAATGGACATAATATATTTACATAGTTATGTGTATCCCACTTCTCCCCGTGACGAAATGACATCACTGCCTCACACCAATTGTTCGGCCAGTATAATTTCTCCACAGGTATTTACTAAGCTTCACTCCCCCCTGGCTGCTTTAAGCAGGACTGTTCATGTACACTCCAGGCCTGGGACCATTTAACCCCCTAACTGCTGTCTCGTACATAAAGTCAATGCCTCAGGACCAGCTGATAGGGTTGAGTGGAGGGAACTCTCTCAAGCATGGCCAACAGCCCCACCATTTGTTAAGAAGCTGTAGCTGGTGCATTAAAATCCATTTTAACTCAGGCCTCTGAATATTTCATTACTTGGATGACCTGTTAGTATGACAAGCTAGAAGGCAAGATCACACCCTAACCTCAGAGAATCTTAAACAACAAGCCATAAAAGCCCTAACAGAAAGAGGCTTTATTATCCACAGTTAGATTGAACTAGTTCGCCGGGCGGTGGTGGCGCACGCCTTTAATCCCAGCACTTGGGAGGCAGAGGCAGGCGGATTTCTGAGTTCGAGGCCAGCCTGGTCTACCGAGTGAGTTCCAGGACAGCCAAGGCTATACAGAGAAACCCTGTCTCAAAAAAAAAAAAAAAGATTGAACTAGTTCAGGCTGCAGAGATGGCTCAGCAGTTAAGAGCACTGACTGCTCTTCCAGGGGTCCCGAGTTCAATTCCCAGCAACCACATGGGGGCTAAAAACCATATGTCATGGGATCCAATTCTCTATTCTGGTGTCTCTGAAGAGAGCTACAGTGTACTCATATACATAAAATAGAATAAATCTTTAAAAATGAAAGATTCAACTTATTGGTCCTATCACATTTCTAGAAAGACAAATCAGTGTACCCTCAGTCTGGCCAGCTACACCTGTCAGTGACTTCCCCAGTGCATTAACCCTAAATAACCCCTCAAAGCTTCATAGGCAATAATAATTGGTTTAGGTCTTGGCTCACCGTACCAATGAGGTAATCACACTTCTTACTTAAGGGTGACAAGGACCCCTTCTCTCTGCTCTCCCTGATGCCAGCAGCCAGAGGGATCCTTTGTTCTACTAAAGACCATGTTAGAAACACCTGGCTCGTTATGATCCACAACACCCAATCCAGGTTTTACATTCAGTTCTTCCCCACAGTGTTTGGAGCCTTACATCAACCTCAGGGGATGCTAGAATGGCTCCATGCTCCAACATGGGTTGCGCCTCAACTACTAACCGAGGTTTAATCTTTATCCACTGTTAGGACAGGAAGAGAGCATACCTTATAAATTGTAGGTAAAGAACCTGATTTCTGGGCTGGAGAGATGGCTCAGAGGTTAAGAGCACTGCTTGTTCTTCCAGAGGTCCTGAGTTCAATTCCCAGCAACCACATGGTGGCTCACAACCATCTATAATGAGATCTGGTGCCCTCTTCTGGTGTGTCTGAGGACAGCTACAGTGTACTCATCATATACATTAAAAAACAACTGATTTCTGTTTTCCCTTCCCCATCTCAGGCATCCAATGGCTCCTGAGAAACCACACCTCTTTTGCTAATAGCCTCATTGGCTTCCCAGGACAGACAGACAACCATTACCCTAAAGATAAATTCCTGCAGCAACACCAGTCTTTAGGTGGCTTCCTTCTCCACTGTTCTCTTGGTCTGCTATCCCAAGTCCCACAGCTTTTACAGATGGAGAGCCACAGGATGCTGTCTACACAGTATACCAAAGACACACGGGCTCTTGGTCACATTTTCCCCTCTTACAGATAAATCTCCCCAACTTAAAGAACTGTATTCCATCTTTCTGATCTTAACATATCTAAAAGAACCAGCTAAACTATATTCAGACAGCAGTTATACGGTCAACTTCCTCCCGTGGCTAGCCTGCTCCTATGTCAGACTTGGTGGGGACCCTTTTTCCCAACTATTAATTAAGATTTCAAAAATATTTTAAACTAGAACATATCCCATTTTTAGTCAGCCATGTGTGGTCACACTCATCCCTCACCAGAGCTGTCTCTGATGGCCACAGATCAGCTGGTAAGATTGTTACACCTGGGGCCTTCACTCTGTCACCCCTCACTGCTAAAGAACTCCCATCAGACAACCATATTAACCCAAAGGGGCTACAGCTCAAATTCCCCAATGCCCCCATAAAATACCTCAAGCACATCCTCAGAACTTGCTCCTCCTGTCCCTCCCTAATTCACACCCCTGCTACACAACAATTGGGCACCAACCCCAGAGGCCCTCAGGCTAATGCCCTCTTGCAAGAATGACGTCACCCACATCCCATCACTCCATACACACAAAAATTTGTATTTGTTACTGTTGATACCTATTCTCATTTAAAACCTAATTAATCACATGTTCTCCATCTTTGCTATTATGGGGGTCCCTCTCCATGTCAAAGCTGATACTGGACCTGCATTCATTCAACAGCCATCAATTCTACAATTTCTGCAAGTCTTGAAAAATTGTCCACCACACTGGTGTCCCTCACAACCCTCAGAACTAAACTGTCATTGAAAGAACAAATCAAATACTTTAGAAAATAATTAATGATACACAAGGCTTCCTACCACCAACTACCAAATTAAACCTGGGATTATTCACACTGAATGTGTTCAACATCTATGTTACCCAAGACAAACCTCCCACTGTCTGTCACTGGAGTCAACCACCACTATCCATCCTGGTCAGATGGAAGGACCCATTTGACAGGTGTTGGAGAGGGTCAGGTTACCTATTAACTACAAGAAGGGGATTTGTTTGTATCTTTCCAGAGGACCAACCTCACCCTGTCTGGGGGCCAGCCTGCAATATCTGATGAGACCCCTCCAGTCGGAAAGAGGTCACACCTGGGGATCACAGAGAAAACAAACAGGAGACCATGCAGGCACCTGAGGGCACACAACCAGATCACCTGGAAGGACACTCATGTCCTCACTGACACAGCTCGATGCAGCTGTTTCCACCCCCTCCCCCACCCCACACGAGGCTCCTTCTGTGTCATTCTCATGGCTGTTTTTACCCTCCTTAACACCATGCTGGAGCTACCCCCACTCCTGCTAACACTATGCTTTGCTTGTTAATGTCAGGGAACCATATCATGGGGAGAACCAGATAATCGGGACTGGAAACTGCTCACCAGCAGGATGTCAGAAACCCATTATGATTCCTACACACAAATGCCACTTCCAGTGCTGGTTCCTTTGCTTGCTTTCCTTGACAATCAGACACATCATGCCTTAAGGACGTTAACACCTATGGAGGATTTGCCTATTGGTCCTGTAAGTTAAAAATGGGGGTGCATGGGACACCCCACACTACAGATATACACCACCCTACCCTTCCTAATGTTAACCACGTTTAGATAAACACTGCAGAACACTGGGAGGAAACATGGAGAATGGGGTGATTTATGTTCCCTTTGATACCAAACCCTCTTCCCAGTGGACAGGGGGTCTACAGTGCAGAGACAATGACCCAGGTCCACACAGACAATCTCAGGACTGAGAATGAAGATCCTTGTAAATAAAATACATACATCTGGAGCTACACAGGCTTCATCTGGGAAGAAACAGGACGAATCTGTGTTTCAGCCCGAGTCTGAGAAGACAGATCCTGAGGGAAGAGGCAAAGTCCTCTTTACAGTCAGGCTTGGCAGTGTGAGCCGCCCACTGCAGGTGAACACAGAGCCTGGACTCTGTGGGGTCCGTGTGGGACTTGCAGCCCAGCGACTCCATTTAAGGAGAAGCATCTCTCCACTGCATCCCCGACCACTTGTACTGACATTGTATTCCCGGAAGTGGCTTTTCTTCTAGAAGACTCCAGGGTCTGATTTCTGAAGAGAAGGAAGAGGAAGGGTGGAGGAGAGGACACAGAGAATCTGGCCTGTGGGTTTCTCCTGGTGTCCAGACAGCTCCTGGGTCGGAACTCGGAGACACCATGACAAACAGCTCTGTCCACAGCACAGGGTTCAAAGTCTTAGTCTCCAGGCGGTGAGGTCAGGGGTGGGGAAGCCCAGGGCTGGGGATTCCCCATCTCCCCAGTTTCGCTTCTGCTCCTAACCTGGGCCAGGTCCTTCCGCCCGGACACTGATGACGCGCTGTCAGGTCTCACCCCCATTGGATGACGCGATCCCGGGGAACCAATCAGCGTCGCCGCGGGCACTGGTTATAAAGTCCACGCAGCCCGCGGGACTCAGACGCCCCGGATCGCAGACGGGGACGATGGCGCCGCGCACGCTGCTCCTGCTGCTGGCGGCCGCCCTGGCCCCGACCCAGACCCGCGCGGGTGAGTGCGGGGTCGGGAGGGAAACGGGCTCTGTGGGGAGGGGCGGGGGCGGCACCGGGAAGCCGCGTCCCCGCGTCGCCCACCGGACCCTCCGCCCCTTCTCCACCCGCGTCCCGATCCCCGCGCCCGGCTCCCCTCCCGGCCCGCGCACCCGCCCGGGGTCCCGGGAGGAGGTCGGGGTCTCACCGCGCGCCGCCCCCAGGCTCACACTCGATGCGGTATTTCGAGACCGCCGTGTCCCGGCCCGGCCTCGGGGAGCCCTGGTACATGGAAGTCGGCTACGTGGACGACACGGAGTTCGTGCGCTTCGACAGCGACGCGGAGAATCCGAGGATGGAGCCGCGCGCGCGGTGGATGGAGCAGGTGGGGCGGGAGTATTGGGAGCTGAACACACGGAACGCCAAGGGACATGAGCAGAGTTACCGAGTGAACCTGAGGACCGCGCTCCGCTACTACAACCAGAGCGAGGGCGGTGAGTGACCCCGGGTCGGAGGTCACGACCCCTCCACGTCCCGACACAGGGGCCGGAGACGCCCCGGGTCCCAAGTCCGAGGTTCGTGGGCAGAACCGACCCGGGACCGGTTTCCCTTTCAGTTTGAAGAAGTTCCCGGTGGGCGGGGCCGGGGCGGGCGGGCGGGGCCGGGGCGGGTGGGCGGGGCCGGGGCGGGCGGGCGGGGCCGGGGCGGGTGGGCGGGGCTGACCGCGGGGTCCCGCAGGCTCTCACACGTTCCAGCGCATGTACGGCTGTGACGTGGGGTCGGACGGGAGCCTCCTCCGCGGGTACACACAGTACGCCTACGACGGCCGCGATTACATCGCCCTGAACGATGACCTGGAAACGTGGACGGCGGCGGACACGGCGGCGCAGATCACCCGACGCAAGTGGGAGCAGGCTGGTGAAGCAGAGATATACAGGGCCTACCTGGAGGGCGAGTGCGTGGAGTGGCTCCTCAGACACCTGGACCGCGGGAAGGAGACGCTGCTGCGCACAGGTGCAGGGCCGCGGGCAGCTCCTCCCTCTGCCCTCGGGCTGGGGCTCAGTCCTGGGGAAGAAGAAACCCTCAGCTGGGGTGATGCCCCTGTCTCAGAGGGGAGAGAGTGTCCCTGGGTGTCCTGATCCTCATCACAATGACTGCACTGACTCTCCCAGGGCTCAGCCTTCTCCCTGCACAGTTCCCAGTCTGTCTCAGGAGGGAAGGAGAGAGTTTCCTGACTTAGTAACAGCAGCTTCTCCCTGCTGTCAGCCATGGCCTCTCCCAGGCCTGGTTCTCTGCCCACACCCACTGTCTGTGGACACTGACTCCTGTCATGCTGAGTGTGTCAGCACTTACACCTCAGGACCGGAAGTCTACACCTCAGGACCGGAAGTCTCTTTTACCCAGTGGGAGACATGGACTCCCCTACACTAGGCTGGTTCCCCCAGTTTCTAGAACTTTCGACATGAACACATTCTCACAGATCCCTATCTGTCTGTAGAGTTTTCATCTCTTTGACAACACAATTCTGTCTATTTCCACAGTGCTGAATGGTCACGTGAGCCTTTATGGGGTAACCTGGAGCAATGTAAACTGTGGGATCTCTTTTCTTGTTTCTGACCTCTTTCTGATTCCGCTTCCTCTCCCTCTCCCTCCCTCTCCCCTCCCCCTACCCCTCTTCTGCCCCCTACCCCTTCCCCTCCCCTCCCCCATCCCTCTCCCTCTCCCTTCCCCTCCCCCTCCCCCTCTCCCTCTTTCCCTCTTCCTCCCTCTCCCCCCTCCTCCCTCTCTCCCTCCGCCTCCCCCTCCCTTCTCCTTCCCCCTCCCTCTCCCTTCCCCTCCCCCTCTCCCTTCCCCTCCCCCTCTCCCTCCCCCTCTCCCTCTCCTCCCCCTCCAGCTCCCCCTCCCCTCTCTGCCTCTCCCTCACCCTCTCCCTACCCTCCCCATCCTTCTCCCCCTCTCCCTCTCTTCCCCCTACCTCTCGCTCTCCCTCTCTCCCTTCCCCTTCCCCCCTCCCTCTTCTTTCCCCTCTCCTTCCCCCCCCCTCTCCCTCTCTCCCTTCCCCTTCCCCCCTCCCTCTTCTTTCCCCTCTCCCTCCCCTCCCCCTCTCCCTCTCCCTCCCCCTCCCTCTTCCTTCCCCTCTCCCTCCCCTCCCCCTCTCCCTCTCTCCCTCCCCCTCCCCCTCTCCCTCCCCCTCCCTCTTCCTTCCTCTCTCCCTCCCTTCTCCCTCCCTCCCCCTCCCCTCTCCCTCCCTTCTCCCTCCCTCCCCCTCCCCTCCCCCTCCCTTCTATCCCCTGCCTCTGCCTTCCCCTCCCCCTCCTCTCCCCTCTCCCTCTCTCCCTCTTTCTCCCTCTCTCCATCTCCTCCTCCCCCTCCTACTCCCCCTCCCCACTCTGCTTCTCCCTCTCCCTCACCCTCTCTCCCTCTCCCTCACCCCTCTCCCTCCCTCTCTCCCCCTCACCTCCCCCTCACTATCCCTCCTCCCTTTCCCTCCCCCTCCCCCTCCCTCTCTCCCTCTTCTTCTGGCATTATTTTACTTCCAGTCAGTTTCTGTCTGCACTGGAGTGAACCTGTTTCTCCAGGCCCTTGTATTATCACTTGTATCAGTTTCCACAGACTGGATGATTACACAACTTAATTCAGGGTTCCAGCTAAAGGAGAGATTCTTGTGAGCTTAGACTGTTTCCTGTCAGAACTAAACATCCAGAAGCCTCCTGCTCTTCCTCTGCCCCCACAAGTTACAGTGTTTCCCTAATGAATCAGGAACTGGACTTTCTGAGAGACAGGGTCTTCTGCAATCCAGGGCTGGAGTGAGAGGGAAGATCCACACACCCTGTGAGCCTGCTGTGTTCCAGTGAGTGCTGCACTGGGGTCCACAGCACACTCCAGGGATCCTGTGTAACACACCTGTACCTCTCACCCCAGAGGCAGGGGCTGGGGGTCATTTTCTCTGGCTGAGTGTCAGAGGTTCACCACATTTCTGCTACACACTGTGTGATGGCTGTTCACTTAGACTGACGGTTATGCTGGTCAGCAAGATGACCGCAGTGGTTGAGTCTCAATGGTGGCTCCCTTTCAGGAGCATATGATTCTAATTTCTAATATAGATATGAAGACAAACACATATTAAATTACTTATTTTCCATTCCCTCTTCCATTCTGTGACTTCCTATCTCCTGCTATAGAACATCACATAAGGTCGGCCATGTTGACCCACTGGCTCATGTGGATTCCCTCTTAGCTTCTGAGTTTCCCAGGATAATGTGCAGTTCTGTGCTGAGGGGACCAGCTCTGCCTGTTGGTCACTAGTGCAATGACAGTTGAAGTGTCAGACACATAGTTCAGTGTCATCATTGATTTAGCTGAGTCTTATGTAGATTTCACTTTGTCTTGTTAATTGTGGGATTTCTTAAATCTTCCACACAGATCCCCCAAAGGCACATGTGACCCATCACCCCAGATCTGAAGGTGAAGTCACCCTGAGGTGCTGGGCCATGGCCTTCTACCCTGCTGACATCACCCTGACCTGGCAGTTGAATGGGGAGGACCTGACCCAGGATATGGAGCTTGTGGAGACCAGGCCTTCAGGGGATGGAACCTTCCAGAAGTGGGCATCTGTGGTGGTGCCTCTTGGGAAGGAGCAGAGTTACACCTGCCATGTGGAACATGAGGGGCTGTCTGAGCCCCTCACCCTGAGATGGGGTAAGGAGGGTGTAGGTGCAGAGCTGGGGTCAAGGAAAGCTGGAGGCTTCTGCAGACCCTGAGCTGGTCAGGGCTGAGAGCTGGGGTCATGACCCTCACCTTCATTTCCTGTATCTGTCCTTTCCAGAGCCTCCTCCATCCACTCCTTCATCCACTGACTCTAACATGGTGATCATTGCTGTTCTGGTTGTCCTTGGAGCTGTGGCCATCATTGGAGCTGTGGTGGCTTTTGTGATGAAAAGGAGGAGAAACACAGGTAGGAAAAGGCAGGGTTTGAGTTTTCTCTCAGCCTCCTTTAGAAGTGTGCTCTGCTCATTAATGGGAAACACATCCACACCCCCGCATTGCTGCTGTCTGCAACTGGGTCTGCTGTCAGTTCTGGAAACTTCTAGTGTCAGGATCTTCCTTGAACTCTCACAGCTTTTCTTCTCACAGGTGGAAAAGGAGGAGACTATGCTCCAGCTCCAGGTTAGTGTGGGGGACAGAATTATCCCTGAGGCCATTGGAGTGAAGCTGGGGATGATGGGAGCTCTGGGAATCCATAATAGCTCCTCCAGAGAAATCTTCTGTAGCTGTCACTTGTACCTTGATATGAATACATACACACACACACACAAATATATATACATTTGTTTTGTTTTACCCTAGGCAGGGACAGCTCCCAGAGCTCTGATATGTCTCTTCCAGCTTGTGAAGGTGACACTCTAGTGTTGATTGGGGAGAGGCAATGTGGACATGATTGGGTTTCAGGGACTTCCAGAATCCCCTGTGAGTGGTGGGTTGTTGGAATGTTGTCTTCACAGTGATGGTTCATGACTCTCATTCTCTAGCATGAAGACAGCAGCCTGGAGTGAACTGAGTGACAGCAGTGTGTTGAGGTCTCTCCTGTGACATCGCCCAGTTCTCTTTAGGCAACACTGTCTGATGTTCCCTGTGATCCTGTGGGCTCATGTGAAGAACTATGAAGCTCAGCCTGCCCCTGCACACCAGAACCCTGTCCCTGCACTGCCTGTGTTCCCTTCCACAGCCAACCTTACTGGTCCAGCCAAGCACTGGGAGACATCTGCATCCTGTCAGCTCCATGCTGCCCTGAGCTGCAGCTTCTCACTTCCACACTGAGAATAAGAATCTGAATGTGAATTTGATTGTTAACATCTTGACCTGAGGGTTGGCTGCTAGTTAATTTCATGAATTGAGAATACTTAAGAGATTTTTGAAGAAATAAATTGGCAGATGGAGAACCTTCCAGAATCTGTGTCACTATGCTGTGTCTATCTCTTGGGACAGGATGAGGTGCCCAGGTGTGCTCAGTCCATTGTTGTCTTTGATGGGGTCACTAATGGGCTGTGTCACCTCTGGTCTCTGCTCTCTCCATCACTATGAAGCACATGCTGAGAGTCTGTGATCACAAGGACACAGGGATGAGAGATGAACAGACAGATCACATCCTATACCCGAGACCCTGAGCCTGGTCCTGTTTCCAGGATTATGAGTCACTAGGTCTAAAGATCAGAGACCCCAGTGGGGATCCTTCAATGTCCTGGGTACACAAGATAAGTCACTACATTTCCTCCCATCCTTTTGTTTTAGCTACTAATGATGCAGTCTTGAAGCTGCCCTGGGCACTCCCTGTAGCCATGCTACTGTTGTGGTTTCTGCTTCTCCTTCTTTCCAGGGTTCCTAGGTATAGGATATGTTTTTCTGTTGAACTCTCAGGAGCAAATCCACAGCTGAGATTATTGGCTTCGATTTTCAAAACCTATTTTTAATAGGGGTTCTTAAATGTTTAACCTCTCTTCTAGTTCACTACCCACAGGAAAGTGGAAAAGAAAGGTTATTGGGATGGGGAAGCAGACCTGTTTAGAAATGGTTCTTTGGAGCAAATCCAGATTGTGTTGTCAGGATATCAGCAGTTCAGTTCACAAGAATCAGCAATGGCAGCTCGATCCAGAAGAAGCCAGGAGGCTCAGCTGTTTGCTGTTTAGAAGTAGTACCTTGGGGTGATTTCAATCTCCAACTGACAGGATACCAGCAGTCCAGGTCAGTAGTGTCTGGATAGCAAACAGGAATCATCAGCTGGGGCACAACCCAGCAGGAACTGTCAGGCCTCCATCAAATTGGCATGAGTCAGCAAGAATGACCAGGACCAGCAGGGATACCAGGAAAAGTTCTCTGCCATGACTCTCTCAACAAAGTGAAGATCAGTGAAGATGAAGACAGGAAACCAACGTAGCATTGCAAAGTCAGCTGTGCAAGCCTGCCATCACTGTCCATTGTGTCCTGTTATACTCCCTCCAAACATCACATGTCCTCACATAAGTCTTGCCTCAATAAAACACCACATGAGTTTGTCTGAGCAAAACTCCACTTGAGCCTGTATCAGATGACACATCCAGAAACTTCCACTTCACTCTGCCAATCAGCCCAAGTCTGCACAAGCAGCAAGAAACAGCCAGAACATCACCAGAAGAGTTTTGGTGCGTTTCTCTCTATGGAGTCAGGAGAAACAATGACCAATAAACAATGGTAAGGTTGACCAATACCATGCAGCCTCGTCTACTGTCTGCTGGGTTTTATTTATATTCCTTATAAACACCATGTGTCCTTTCATGTGTCTGCTTTAGCAAAACAGTTTTTTTCACCTGTGTCTGCTTATAAAACATCATTTGACATAACTGACTTTCTGAAGGAACCAGAAGTTTCCACTTTCAGAACAGGGATGCATCTCTCTCCTGTAACTTGGGTATTGTCCCCTGAACCCTTTATACTCCTGGACTATCTTATCTTTTAGCAGCTTGTGTTCTTGAGTTAATTCTCTGAAGTCTCTTAATCTCTCTTCCCAGCTCAGTGAACCTGTGGCTTGCAGCCCTGACATGGGCATGCAGGATGCAGTATTCAGCATAGTCTGCCTTAAAGTCCTGTTCATAAGCCTGTTGTTGCTCTGCATTGTGGATGGCTCTGTATTGCAGGAGACCAAAGTCCTACACAGAGGGCTGTGACCATTTAAATTAACTAATATTTATAGCACTAAAGATACTGGAGCATAATCCGAGGTAAAATCTGCCAGCTCAGCAAGAAAACATTATTTTTTTAAACTTTTTTTTTTTTGGTTTTTCGAGACAGGGTTTCTCTGTGTAGCCCTGCTGTCCTGGAACTCACTCTGTAGACCAGGCTGGCCTCGAACTCAGAAATCCGCCTGCCTCTGCCTCCCAAGTGCTGGGATTAAAGGCGTGCACCACCACCGCCTGGCTATGTTTTTAAACTTATATATCTTTTTTTTACAAGCCTGATTCTACAACTAAGCTGTCAGCTCTTCTGAAATCTCTTTCTATTCATGTCATTCTATCATGCTAGTCTACATTTCTCTTGAGCTCTAAACCCAAGAGGGCTCCTTAGCTCTCTTTCCTAGATATCTGTTTCATCTGGATCCTGCCAGATGCATCTCTATTGTTCCTGCAAGCCCAAAGAGGAAATCCCCATCACTTACCTGGTGATCCTTCCAGAGAGGCTCTTCCAAGCAGAGAAATATATATATGGAGAGAGAAAGAGAGAGAGAGAGAGAGAGAGAGAGAGAGAGAGAGAGAGAGAGAGAGAGAGAGAGAAAGAGAGCTGTCAATGAACCACATCACTGATCACTGTCATGAGATGTTCCTACTCAGGGATTGCTAGCTTTTTTTTTTTTCACCCCCTTTTCCCTGGCATTGGGCTCATGGGTTAGTGTGGGAAGTCCTTCTCAGATGCAGCTGGCTTTTTCTGAGCTGCCATTTCTGTGGGGCTGCTGGAGACAGGAAGAGCCTGGAGAGGTGATGCCACTGTGGACAGCTCCTGAGTGTTTCACCAAGGCTGCAGACTGAAGCAGGACAGAAGGTGTTGCCACCATGGACAGCTCCTGTGATGCCTGCAGGCTGAGGAGATGTAGTGGAGCCGCCATTTTAATGGGAGCCCCCATTTTGGACAGCTCCTGTGGGACATTTTACTGAGGTGGCCTGTAGGCTGGAGCAGGAAGGAAGGGCCTGCGGCCACTTTGACAGATTTAGTGTTAGGGACTACAATAACCCAGGATAAGCCCTTTCTCCCTAAGTTGTGTCTTGTCAGATATTCAGCCACAGTGATGGAAAAATGGAACTGTGTTGGTTACTTTTCTGTTGCTGTGATAAAACATAATCTCCAAGGAAACTTATAGCAGGTTTATCTGGGGTTTAGGATCCCAAAGAGTTTAGAGTCCATCAACATTATGACAGCAAACACCAGGCATGGCAGCAGGAACAGCTGAGAGCTCACACCTCCAACCATGCCTCCCAGTGACATACTTCCTCCAGCAAGGCCACACCTCCTAAGCTTCCCCTAACAGCACCAACTGGGAACCAAGTATTCAAATGACGGAGAATATGGGGGTCATCTTATTCAAAGGACCACAGTAACTCACACAGACAGTGACACCCAAACTCTCAGTGCAAATATGGGATCTTCCAGTTGTAGTGCCAGGGAAATGTTAACAATTCCCCAAAACCAGACAGGAACTGATCCGATGTAATCACAGTAGGGCCTTTTTATTTGAGCTAGCTCAGGCCAGTGCACCGTGCCTTGCAGGACATTTTTGGTGGTGAGGAGTCCCAAATATGTACCACGGCAAGGCTTTATAGTAAGCAGCAAGTGGTGGGTAAGTGTGCAAGCATCTAATTGGGAAGTTACTATGGCTTAAACATTATTAGCTGGTGCCAGGAGTCATATCATAAACTTAATTTTTGCTTCCCTCTGCACTGGTGACCATTAGTCAGGGGATTGGCTTGTAACCTGGGGGTGCAGTTTTGTTGTGGGAATAACATGTAGACACAGGTCTTGTTGGGGTAATAATCTGTAGACACTGGTCTTGTTGGGCATTAGCCTAGAGACCAGTGTTAGGCTCAGGTTTTGGAAACTAATGCTAGGTACAGGCCTCTTAGTTTGCCTGAGTTAAAGTTCTCTAAAATGGAGTCTGAATTAGAAAGGTTTGTTCTCTCACAGGTGGCAGCCAGCTGACACTGTCACATGTGGGATCTAGGCAAGAAAGCCTGGTTCTCCAGAGTCACCCAAGGGAATGCTGGTACCTATCTGTCAGGAAACACCTTTTCTAATGTCATGGTGGGCACCTCTTGTATGTGCCAAGTCCAGGAATGAAGAAACTTTCCAAAGGAAACATTCAAACCCAGTAGTCTCCAAGGAAAACATGGAGATGGCTCAGAGTATAAAGGTTCTGGCCACCAAGCTTGGCTCCCTGAGGTTGATCCACGGAAGCCACATGGTGAATGGAGAGACTTAATTCCTGTAAGTTATCCTCTGAGGTTCACGTGGGAATCATGACATGCACATCCCTACACATAATTATTAAATTAAACAGTAAAAATGAAAAAAGGAATCATGATGGTTTCCTGTAGAAGGACATGGAAACACGTATGTATAAGGACACGTATGTCTAAGGACACGTATGTATAAGTTGTGTCCAGTTTGCCTCCAGACTTTCCAGTGAGTGAGTTTTCCTATGTCCAAAACCCACATTGTGATGAGAAGCTGCCAGGAGGATTGAAGGGCAACCCATGCAAGGACAATCACAGGAGTTTTAAACTGTTTTATGTAGTATGTATTTATACTATTGCTTTATGTGTATGGTGTGCAAATGAGGGCACTCCCCAGCTGTGGAGTGTGTGTTGGGGGAGAGGGATTCAGAAGACAACCTTTGGGTACCAGTTCTCTCTTTCCATGTGGGAGACTGAACTCAGCTGGTCAGACTTGGTGGCAAACACCTCTGCCTGAGTCACCTCACCATCCTGGCCTGGGTGCCACCACCCTGTTTTTGGAGGTGTTGATAAATTGAACCCAGGGCCTGTGGTGTACAAGGTGGACACTCTAGTCACTGAGGCACATTCCCAATGTTTGAAAACCAGTCAGCAGACAAGGGCTTTCTGTTATTTCAAAGGACTGTATTAAAGCTTTGGGATTAAGATGAAATTAGAGACTGTCTGTTAAAAAACAGACATGGGTGGTGTACAAGAAGCACATTGGCAAAGCAGCCCCCTGATCTGAGGACCTAAATCTAGGAGAACCAGGACTGAAGAAAAAATTTCAGGTTTCTTTGGAGACTCGCTTGTGTCATGAAGAAACTTTCTTGTGTCATGTGATGTTTTTCTGGAAGCTGTCTTAGGAGAGGATGTTTTTACTGAAGCAGACACGTGGTGTTTTCCTGGAAGATGCCTGGAAAAGGGGCATGTGATGTTCTGATAGAGCTTGAGAGGTGTCCTCTTGAGAGAACACGTGATGTTTGGAAAGGGTATAAATATAACCCAACAGACCATGGATGACCCTGTGTGGCACTGGTTCACTTTGCCTGTCTTTGCTGGTCTTCACTGGGCTTTGCTGATGCTGGTCTTCACTGTCGATGCTGTGGCATTGGTTAGCCTTGCCTTCTTTGCTGATCGTTTGTCATGACTTTGTAGAGAGAAATGAACGGAATAACGTCTGGTGGTGTTCCAGAAGCTTCTTCCTGCTTCTGCAGACTCACAAATTGGTAGAACCTCAGAGTTTCTTCTAGATTGAACTGCCATTGCTGACTCCTGTGAACTCAACTGCTGATATCCTGACAACACAGACTGGACTCACCCCAAGGAACTATTTCTAAACAGGTCCACACCCTCCTTTCCCCTACTAACCTTTCCTTTCAACAATGAGCTAGAAGAGAGGTTAAAACATTTAAGTAAGCTTATTAGAGTAGGTTTGGACAATATAAGCCTACACAGGGCATCTGGAATGTTCCATGTGTGGGTTATGTTACCAATGCTGCATTGGTGCTGGAGGACATCAGACGCTTGGGTAGACTGAGCACTGTGGGGACAGATTGGGAAGCTCCTTCTCTTGGACTCTGTGACCCTGAGGCACCCAGGGCTTCTCCTATTCAAACCTTCGCTGCAGGGTAGTTAGGTGGCTCAGGCCTGAGTGAGGCCCTGTGGCTGCAGAGAAAAGAATCACAGAGAGCCAAGGCATAAAAATAAAGATGGTGTCACCTCTGAGTAAAATTATGGAGCTGGAGAGACTGTTCAGAGGTGAAGAATGCTACTGCTGTTCCAGAGGTCCTGGGTTCAGTTCCCAGCTCTCACCCACTTTAACTCCAGTCTCAGAGGGGATAGGGCGCCCTCTTCTGTCCGCCTGGGGCACTACATGCATATGGTGCACAGACATGCATGGAGGCAAAACACCCATTTACTTAAAAATATTTTTTAAAGAACAAAAAAGAAATGGAGAGAAATATGATTTCTGTAAAGAGATCCCTGAACAGTATTTGGGGTCATTACAGCATGTAGGAAGACCTCCAAACCCTAGTGCAGGACTCTAGGGTCCCCTGCACTGGTCTTAGGGATTCAGCAAGGGAAGGGAGAAATTGACACAACTCCCTCTACAGTGGTCTGATGCTCCTGGTCTATGAAGTCTGTGTGTTCATTCATTTATGCTGTTTGTGTTGTTGTGTCTTCTTGTAGTTCAGGTTGACACTGAATTTTTTTTTTTCAGATTTTATTAGGTAATGTCCTGCCTGCATATGTGCCTTCCCGCCAGAAGAGGGCGCCAGGTATCACTACAGAAGGTTGTGATTTACAGCGTGGTTTCTGAGAATTCAACTCAGGACCTATGGAAGAGCGGTTAATGCTCTCAATCTCTGAGTCATCTCTCCAGTCCCGACCTTGAATTTTTGATCATCCTGCCTCACCTCAGCATGCCAGTGTCGGTCAGGATCACACGTGCTCTGTGTGTGTGTGTGTGTGTGTGTGTGTGTGTGTGTGTGTCTGAGTCTCTCTGTCTGTCTCTCTGTCTCTGTCTCTGTCTCTCTCTCTCTCGCTCGCTCTGTGTGTGTGTCTGTCTGTCTGTCTGTGTCTGTGTCTGTGTCTGTGTCTGTGTCTGTGTCTGTGTCTGTGTCTGACTGGTGCTGAGTAACAATCTGGGGGAGGAGCCGGAGGTGTAATCTCACTCAGAAGTTGTGTTTCAGACCGAAGATCTTAAGGACCCGTGAAAACCGCAAAACAGAAGGTTTGGGGCTGAAGGGAAAATCCCTGGCTGCTTCAGTATGAAGAGGGCAGAGGCGATGACAACTCCCTGCCTTCCTGAGCATTCAAAGCTCACAGCTGCTTAGGTGATCAGGACCTGGACCGGCTCCTACTCCTGTGTCCTGCTGCCCTCTGGCGGCCGTGAGCGGCAACGCAGCTCCCAAGGGTCCTGGGGACAGACTAGGTTATGTCAAATGTCCCTCCAGACTGTAGACTAGAGTCCATGAACTAACTGGACTTCTTAGAGTTGACTTCTCCAGCCCCCGAAGCTGTCTGGGTCACACTGAAGAAGGGCCACACTAAGGAACCAGGTATCCCCTGCACAGCCCCCACATCAGAGCATTAGTTTCTTTTTCTTTTGTGGTTGCTGTTGCCTGGGATTTATCCCAGAGCTTCCTACCTGTAGACCGTGTCTTAACTACACACCAGCTGAGTTTAAAGTGACCCATCTAAGAAAGGGTCCCGGGTTTCTTTGGGAATGTCTTTAATCCCAGCCCTCAGGAGGGCGGATCTCTGCATTCTTCAACCACACAGCAAGTTCCAGAACACCCACGACTAAAGACCGTGATCCCCAGGACTGACATCTAGAAGGGGGTGGTGGAGTCGGTGGGAAAGTTGTAACAAGTAAGAAAGGAGCATGGATTCCCAGGGCTGGATCCCCAGGTCCCCAGGATCCCAGCCCTGGGAAGTGAATGGGGTAAAGGAAACAACCTCAAATTACTTCATTTTTCCTTGACAGCGTCTTTCACCTGAAATTTCCCCTCACATTGTAGATGGGACCTGGGGACAGCTTCCAGCAACTGAGCTGCATCCCAGCCCTTTACTTTTAAGATGTAGTCCAGGCTGCCCTTGAACTTATTCTGTAAGTGAAGCAGGCTTTCCATCCAGTGCCTCAGGCTCCCAATTAGCCAGGATTACAGGTCTATAAACCAGCCTAGCTTTTGTTTAAGACTTGGTCAAGGTTGCCAGGCTATGATGCACATCTTTAGCGCCAACACTTGGGAAGCAGAGGCAGGTGGATCTCTAAGCTTGAGACTAGCCTGGTCTACAGAGTGAGTTCCAGGACAGGCAGAGCTACACAGAGAAACCCTGTCTCAAAAAACAAACAATTTGGTCAAGGATGTTCCTTCACTCTAGAACCTGTGGGTCATGACCCCTTTGGGGGTCAAAGAACCCTTTCTCAGGGGTTGCTTAAGATCATCAGAAAACACAGATGTTTATATTACTATCCTTTTTGTTGGTGGTGGTGGTGGTTTTTCAAGACAGGGTTTCTCTGTGTAGCCCTGGCTATCCTAAAACTCACTCTGTAGACCAGGCTGGTCTCGAACTCAGAAATCTGCCTGCCTCTGCCTGTCATTATATTACTATTCTTAACAGGAGCAAAATTATAGTCTAGGGCACAGCCGTGCTCACCATCAAGCCTGGCTTTCCTGGTGTTCTTCCAGCCAAGTCTTCCCTGCTGAGCTGCCTCCTGACATGGTGACCCGCACAGCTCAGCTGTCCCTAACTCCTGCTGTTTACAGCACCATGAAAACACCTCATACCTTTTAATAACGAATTTGGTTGCTGTTTGGAATAAGGAATATTTTATTAAGTTCTTTCTCAAAATACTTTCGTGATCCTGACCTACAACTCCATATTAACACAGTAACAGCTTCAGAACGGGTGTTAAATTTTTTTTTGGAGATAAAGAAATATGAATCCACATTAATGGTCCCTTTTGCCAAAGGACTGCTGTGAAACACCCAACAACTGATCAGTCTGTATAATGTATCCACTGATAGCCAACAACTTTCCCTACTCTCTGCAAAGCTATTCTTCTTTCATTAGTTAATTATGGAGGGGAATTAAGATTTGCATCCCCCTTGAGAACATCAAACAGAGGTTTAAGTTCTCCTGTGTTGAGCTCAAGGTGAGGTGTTAGCCAATTAGCATCTCCTCGAAGCTTTTGAAAATAATTTAAAGTAAGTAAACTATCTTATCTTATTTGAATTTTCTGTGCCAAATTTGTTTAGGAATATAAGTGATGTCTTAAATATTGAAATGATAATTGCCTTTGAATGTTTTCTGGAGCAACAAGCACTCCCCAAAATTTTAAAGCTCATTGTATGAGAGCAAAGACTTGCAGAAAAACTCCTTCAGAGAGATCAGCTAATAAAATAGCATACAATGAATAATATACACTGAAAGATTTAAACTCCTAAGTTCTTGTATTAAGGAAGCAACAAATTTGTTATGTAATGAAGGGCTATTAGCCATTTCTTGAGGCAAAACTTTCCAATGATATTGCTTCATGGGCTCTCAAAAATTGCGAGTAAATTCACCGAATGCAAACCTCCCACCTTTACCAGGGTGTAAAGGAATGGCATAAAAACAATCTTTTAAATCCATAATAATTTTATATGTATTTTCTGGAATGGCAGCTAGAGTAGGCAAGTCAGGCTGTAATGCCCCACAAGTTTCATAAGTCTTAAGTCTGAACTTTGTTTTGGATTAATGGAGTAACTAATCTCTTGTAGCTGGGTGAGAGTAATAGATGATATATCCAGAGCTATTACCAGTTTTCCGTGTGATTTTGTCTGTGTGGGGTAGAGCAATGTCAATGGCCACTAGGGTAAATTTTCCATGCCTAAACCCTGTCTACTGGGATTTCCTACAACTTGAATGGGCTTGGTGGTGCCCTGAGAAAATCTCCCCAGTCCTTGTCCGGGTTGGAACCCCGGCCTCATCATCCGTTGAGTCACCACCTCATCAGGGCTGTATCTCAGCACTCCCATTAGAGACAATACATCTCGGCCCCAGAGGCTGATGGGGAGGAACAACATAGGGGTTGACTGTGCCGTTGTTCCCTTCATTATCAGCCCAAGTAAGACCTTTAGCACTTTGTTGAGGGTTGGCAGTCTGGCCAATACCCTTAAGATGGGGTAATGAAGTGGTTAAATGTGGAAGGCCATTTGTCTAATGAGATGACAGTGGCATCAGCCCCTGTGTCAATGATTCCCTCAAACTCTTTGCCATCAAGTCTAATTTTTAAGGAGGGTCTTTTTTCTGTAATGGGTTGGATCCAATAGACGTCTGACGAACCAAGGCCATCAGCGCCTCTAGAGGTTTCATAGATACATTGTTACCAGGGAAAAGGGAAACCAGAGGAGCTGATCAATCCTTTGGCCTTTGTGGATGGGCAGGGGTCCCCAGGAGGAAGAGGCCAAAATGTTAATCTCTCCTGTGTAATCATTGTCTGTTATCCCAGGGGACATGTGCAGACCCTGTAATGGCCAGCTGCCTCGCCCTAACACCAATCCACACATCTTTGGGGGCTGTGGGCCAAAAGCTCCTATGGGTGGATTTGAATTCCCATTTCTGGGGTTAATATTGTGTCGGAGGAGGAACAGAGGTCCAACCCTGCGCTGCCTGCAGTTGCACAGCAGAGGGAGGAGACTGGGTGCCTGTCAAAACTGGCATCTGTGGAATGAACCCAATTCCCCTGGGGCTAATCCGAGAATTGGAGGCCAGGGGTTACCCCCGCGGGAAGTTTCCCTGTTTCTGGGAAAGGATATTGCCCTGTGCATCTGTTTCAGAACGACATTCAGAGACCCAATTTTTGCCACATTTACAAGGGAGACAGACAGTATTAGGTGCTGCTTTTGGTTCAGAGCAGTTTCTATAGAAGTGAACAGGCTACTTACAATTAAAACAAAGTTTTGAGCTCTCTTGTGCTGCGTTTTGTCTCAATGCAGCTCTATTGGCTAATCCCATAGCGTGCTCTGAGCCTATCCCAGCACAAAGCTTAATAAAATCAGAAATTTCTGCTCTGTGGAGATGGAGACGTATTGCCGCTTGACAAGCAGTGCTGGCATTTTCGAAAGCGGGGTGTTTTTTCAAAAGCGCTTTCGGTTTCATCTTTGCCAACGAGTTGTTCTGTGGCATCATTAAGCCTGCTGATGAAGTCACTATAAGGCTTGGCCGGACCTTAGCAAATTCTAGGGAGAGAGGTGGCGGCCAAGCCCTTAAGGGAGAGGCGTTTCCATGCTTTAAGTCCAGCATTTTGTATTTGCTTCAGTAGCCCTGGGGGAAAACGGACTTGTGCCTCATCGGTGTCAGAAGGGCTGCGCCCTGGGAGCTTATCCCTAGTCCAAGTCCGAGAGGCTCTGCTTTCTAAATTGCGGAGCGTAATTTCTCTGCAATTTTCAACAAATTCAGTCTTCCATAGAACATAGTCTCTGTCGGATAAAGCCGCTCGGGCCAGAGAGTACCAATCATTGGGAACGAGCCATCAGTCACTGAAGATCTCTAAAAAGGACAATGTGAGGGGGGCCGTGGGCTCATAATTGGAAACTGCCATCCTAGCCTTACTACGGTGACGGGAAGGCAAGGACTGGCCCTGTCATCCTAGCCTTACTACGGTGACGGGAAGGCAAGGACTGGTCCTGTTTTCTTGAAAGACCCTCTTGGGGGGGTCTTTAGATGGTCCTTCAGAAGATAAGGTTGTTAACTCTAAACCAAGTGCCCCAAGTTCTTTGATTAGTTGGAGGTGTTCCCTTTTACTCTCTAATAATGCTCGTAGAGAGGCTGTGTCCCTGGAAAGTTGGAATTTTGCTCGAGAAATTAAGTCTTGAGCCAGCTGGGGTGAAGCACTGACACTGTCAATGAAGCCACAGGGGGTGCAGAGGGAAACAAAGGACAGGCTTTGAGGATAGGAGGGGGTCTGTCAGAATTGTGATGCTTAGCAGGTCTCTTCCCCAAGGCCTCAGTGGGGGGCAAGAACTCATCCATTTCTAGCAATGGATATATCTGGGGTGGTGGTGTACAATGTATAGATTTGGGGTGGGGGGTGGAATTGGGGTAGGGAGTTTATTGAGAGGTTCCTGGTCAGGTGGTATGGGAAGATTTTTGGTAACAATCTCAGGAATTCAATGGCCACCAAGGAACAATGTGTGTGGGGGGGGGAGGGGGAGAGTTTCAGCAAGGACTTCTCCTCCTTGTACAATAACCCTCTCAAGATCAAGATGTTGGTTATAATTTTTAAAAATAACATGGATAAGGTTTCAATAGGAAAAAGCCTGAACTGGAAGCGCTTGGGACTAAAGGTGGTAGAATAATAATCTGGTCAGGCATCACCCACGCATTTCCATCATCCTACATTAATGGTTCCTTCTTGAGGAAACCAGAGACAAACATCAGAAATAAAAACAAAAAATTTACGAAGATCTTTCTTTTTAACCCAAGTTCCTCTCGTCTTGAGGGCCTCCTTGAGACCCCGGGGAAAAACCTCTTGCTTACCTAAGGCCTGTCCAGTTTGCTTCATCTGACTTACCCAGATCAGCTGACAGACGGGCGATCATGAGGAACCTGTATAAACCCTGTAGGTCGGTGGTTTCTGGGGATGAGAGGCCACTCCCTGAGGCCAACGGTCTCTGCGACCCTTACTCAAATAAGGGCTCCCCATTCAGGCACCAAATTGCCCTGACCCATGGGGCCTTCGACAGGGTACCCTAAGAGAAAGGGGGAGAGAATGGAAGGTGTCGAGAGCCCAGTCTGTTATCTGTCGTGAGCAGGTTGTGATAAGGGTTTAGGGTCCCCGTGGGGAGAGGAGCAACAGGTCCTCTCCACTGAGGAATCCTATACAGGATTGACTGTGAGATGGTCGGTTCGCCGAGAGGGGGGAGAGAGTACGCCAGAGACAGAGGTTTGATATTTAATTGCTCTTTAATAATGCACAGCAAACAATATATTATCACCAATGCTAAAGCTACTGTAACAATGAGGTATTGCCACATTTCCTATGCATTGACTCTATCAATGTCAATACAATAAACACAAATAATAAGTTGCTAATTACCAAGGAAATAAGTATAGCAATAAGTGCATTATTAATTGTGGGTTATACGACCTGAGTCCTTATGACTGTAGTTTCTATCAGCTCAGGTCCGGAGAGTGCTTGACTATGAAGTTAGAGGCTTCGGTCTCTCGGCTGTCTCCTTGATGATCAGGTACAGAGTGCTCAGTCTCTCGGCTGCTGCTTTGATGATCCATGCTGCAGAGTGCTTGGTCTCTCGGCTGCAGAGGAGGCCTGGACGGAGGATCACGCTAGGTAACCGTGGCTACCAGTGTGATGAAGTGCTCCGGCCAAGGGCTCCTTTTTATGCTTGAATTAGGGTTACTTCTGACATACACAGCAGATAACCAGATGTGTCTGGTTATCTGTGGGCTATGACTTCATTGCAGCTGGTCATCACACTTATTCAAAACAACTTGTTTTTGTGCACAAATATTTTGATTCATAAGGTTTCAAAACAACTTCTGGTTATCACAGCACTTCAAAACAACTTCACTTCAAACTTGGTTTCTTTCCTATTACAATATGGAGTTGGTCCTGTTAAGGGCCTGCTCCTTACAATCCATCCCCTGGTACCTGAAATGATGTCAACATGAAAGGTATCACTCAGCAATCGCAGTTGGGGGATTTACATGATTTCGGCACAAAGCTCTTTGATAATTTCCATCCATCATATCCATCACTGCATGGTTGCCCTTCATACAACCTATGGGGTGTTCTGGTATAGTATTAGCTTTTCTGGCTATTTTGTATGTTCTCCAAGCTGAGCACCAATCTAAATATGCTGCAAATTCAAACAATAAATGGTAGATAAGTGCTCTAACCAGTGCTGTGCTAGCAAATGATTGTAAGCTTTTGGGGTGTGTGTTTTATCTAAGTGATTCATAGCGCAGTGCCAGTCTCCATCTAGGAGATGCAGGGCTTCCCAGGTGCTGTGTCTTACCATAGTTCTGCATAGCTCGTAATGGGGGTAGTTGTCCTTAGTTAAGTAGCAACTAATCATGCTACTGAGCAAGTGACATAAGTGGTCAAATGGGTGTTTATGTATTCTGGCACTTCTGTTATGATTTTCATGGTGTAGTATGTGGTTCTGGGGGTTGTTAAATCTGGACAGGTAGGCTTATTACCTTGTCTGATTCCATGTCTCAGAATCCCTTAAATAATTCAATGAGGGCTGCTATGGTTTTTACTGAATGGACTGGTCCTGCTAGGCTTACTCTGAGGTGGGGTGGTGCTCCTTTCAGTATTATTTTGGCAAATCCAGGTAGCATGGGTGCTGCTGTGGGGTGTCTACCTCATTGTAGATGAAATATAGGAGGCCTAATTTCCTGGCCAGGGAAATTGCATCTTGGTAGGTTGCCCATTTGCCTGCTGCTTCGAACTGTGCTAGGTCTAGGGTGGGGAAGGCATATCTCCATGGGGATGTTATCCAATCTAGGAGAGGTTTTGTTTCTCCTCTACCTACTTCCAGTACTTGTTCAAGGGCTTTGAAAATGGCAGGGTTCTCAATAATATTTCTAATTCGTCTCATTTCTCTTTCATGTAACAAGACTGTATCGGCTCCTTGTTCCCATAATCTCACTATATATGTGGTGTCCTTTGCACCATTTTGGGCATACTGTTTTCTTAAATCTGAAAATTCAGACTGTGTAAAAGGTCTTGACTCCTCTATTTCCATCCCGTCTAAATTTGGGGGTGGTGGGAACTGACCACTTCCTCCTCCTTTCTGAGGGTTTTTTAAAAAATCCAATTTAGGAGTCTTTATGTATGGCTATTATTGGGAAGGAAACCACCTGTCCTTGGAGGGTGATCAGGCCTCCTCTGGATTTGGCAACACTCATGGCTAGCCTTTTGCCCATCAATCTGTCTTTATCTATGTCTTGTATGGTTTTCATAGTGACTGCCGGTACCTGATCCTTTTTGGCTTGTTCTGCTGCTATGTGAACGGTATCAGAATCAGTCAGAGGATGCTTTATATCAACAGGTTTCGTGCCAATTCTGCCCTTTACTGCCTGTGCTGCATCCTTCCATTTCAATTCTTCTTCCGTTTGTGGCTCTCTGCCAGTAACGGGGTGTATTTTGAGCCTTTTAAATTTTTTGGCAAGCGCTTGCATGTTTAATATAGGAGATCAGCCAGCCAATACAGAAGCCTAATTTCCTTTTTTCTAATATACCACTGGAGATTACTGAGGCCCTTGCTTTTCATTAATTCCTCAAATCTCTTGTCAGCCTGTCTCTCCACTCTTTTGCTGAGGAACCTTCTCATCAGTCAATCCTGCCAACTACGACAGCTGTCTAGAACCCAGTATGTTATCTGTCGTGAGCAGATTGTGATAAGGGTTTAGGGTCCCTGTGGGGAGAGGAGCGACAGGTCCTCTCCACTCAGGAATCCTATACAGGATTGACTGTGAGACGGTCGGTTCCCTGAGAGGGGAGAGAGTATGCCAGAGACAGAGGTTTGATATTTAATTGCTCTTTAATAATGCACAGCAAACAATATATTATCACCAATGCTAAAGCTACTGTAACAACAAGGTATTGTCACATTTCCTATGCATTGACTCCATCCATGTCAGTACACAAATAATAAGTTGGTAATTAACAAAGAAGTAAACATAGCAGTAAATACATTATTATTCATGAGTTATATGACCTGAGTCCTTATGACTAGTTTCTACCAGCTTAGGTCTGGAGAGTGTTTGACCACGAAGATAAGGGTGTTCTGCAGCTTCCAACAGCTCTGGTCCAGAGAGTGTTTGACCACAAAGTTAGAGGCTGTCTCCTTGATGATTGGGTACAGAGTGCTCAGTCTCTCGGCTGCTGCTTTGATGATCCATGCTGCAGAGTGCTTGGTCTCTCGGCTGCAGAGGAGGCCTGGACGGAGGATCACGCTAGGTAACCATGGCTACCAGTGTGATGAAGTGCTCCGGCCAAGGGCTCCTTTTTATGCTTGAATTGGGGTTACTTTTGACGTACACGGCAGAAAACCAGATGTGCCTGGTTATCTGTGGGGCTATGACTTCATTACAGCTGGTCATCACACTTATTCAAAACAACTTGGTTTTGTGCACAAATATTTTGATTCATACGGTTTCAAAACAACCTTTAGTTATCAAAACAACTTGTGGTTATCACAGCACTTCAAAACAACTTCACTTCAAACTTGGTTTCTTTCCTATTACAATATGGAGTCAGCTCTGTTAAGGGCCTGCTCCTTACAGAAGGGACAGGAGACACAAAGAACGAGACCAAGACAAGTTTTCTGATTAAGGTCCTCGAGCTGTATTTTCTCAAGCAATTCATACAGGCAGGGAAGAGGATAATGTGTTTGGGGGAATTTCACAGAAGCTGGGCATTCTGCCAATGGGGATATTTTGTAGCCCCGATGTTTTTGTCTGGCTCAGGGCACAGCAACCACTTTCCTTAGGGCGCAGTGACCACTGGCCACCTGCTTTCTCAGGAATTGATAGCTGAGGAAAAACAAAACCTAAAACTATTCTTTCAAAATGGAGTCAGGTTGGCTCCAGGCACATCTCCATCCACAGTAAGCTGGGAGGCTCAGCTGTTTGCTGTTTAAAAGTAGTGCCTTGGGGTGATTTCAATCTCCAACTGACAGGATACCAGCAGTCCAGGTCCCTGGTGTCAAGATACCAAACATGAATCAGCAGTGGTGGCACAACCCAGCAGAAACAGCCAGGCCTCCATCTGTGAGTGGTGGGTTGTGGGAATGGCCTCCACCAAATCAGCATGAGTCAGCATGAATGACCAGGACCAGCAGGGACACCAGGAGGAGTTCTCTGCCATGACTCTCTCAACAAAGGGAAGATCAGTGAAGATGAAGACATGAAACCAACGTAGCATTGCAAAGCCAGCTATGCAAGCCCGCCATCACTGCCCATTGTGTCCTATTATACTCCCTCCAAACATCACATGTCCTCACATGAGTCTTGCCTTCCACAAGTCTTGCCTCAGCAAAATACCACACGAGTCAGTCTTAGCAAAACCCCACTTGAGTCTGTATCAGCTGACACATCCAGAGACCTCCACTTCACTCTGTCAGTCAGGCCGCTGCAGAAGCAGCAAGAAGCTGCCAGAACATCACCAGAAGCCTTTTGGTGCATTCTTCACTAACAGAGTCACAGAAACAATGACCAATAAACAATGGTAAGGTTTACCAACACCATGCAGCCTCGTCTACTGTCTGCTGGGTTTTATTTCTATTCCTTCTAAACATCATGTGTCCTTTCACGTGTCTACTTCAGCAAAACATCCTTTCACCTGTGTCTGCTTCAGCAAAATATCATTTGACGTAATTGATTTTGGAAAAAAACAGAAGTTTCCACTTTAAGAACAGGACTGCTTCTCTTCTCTGTCCTGTAACTTGGGTACCACTTCCTGAACCCTTTACACTCCTGGACTATCTTATCTTTTAGCATCTTGCGTTCGGGAGTTAACTCTCTGGAGTCTCTTAATCTCTGTTCCCAGCTCAGTGATCCTGTGTCTTGCAGCCCTGACTTGTGCATGCAGGTATTCAGCATAGTCTGCCTTAAAGTACTGTTCATAAGCCTGTTGTTGCTCTGCATTGTGGATGGCTCTGTATTGCAGGAGATCAAAGTCCTGCTCACAGGCCTGTAACCATTTAAATTAACTAATATTTATAGCACTAAAGACACCAGAGGAAAAAAAGACACCAGAGGTATAAACTGAGGTAAAAACCTCCCAGCTCAGCAAGGAAACTATTTTCTTAACTGTATATGAGATAATCTACTTACAAACCTAATTCTACAACTAAACTGCCAGCTCTTTAGAAATCTCTATCTGTGTTATTCTTCTGAGCTAGTCTGCATTTCTCTTGAGCTCCTCCAAACCCAAGAGGGCTCCTTAGCTCTCTTTCCTAGATTTCTGTTTTACCTGTGTTCTGCCAGATGCTTCTGTTGTTCCTGCAAAGCCTAAAAAGAAACTCTCCATCGCTTACCTGGAGTTCCTTCCATAGAGGCTCTTCCAAGCTAAGAGAGAGAAAGAGACAGGAGGGGGAAAGAGAGAGAGAGAGAAAGAGAGAGAGAGAGAGAGAGAGAGAGAGAGAGAGAGAGAGAGAGAGGGAGAGAGAGAGAGAGAGCTCTGTCAAAGGTCCAGTTGCTTATATAAGAAATCTAGCTCTTCCCATACAACCTTGGCAGACTGAACCATGTCACTGTCGGGGGATTTTCCTGTTCAGGGATTGCTAGCTTTTTTCTCACCCCCTTTTCCCTGGCATTGGGCTCATGGGTTATCGTGGGAAGTCCTTCTCAGATGCAGCTGGCTTTGCTGAGCTGCCATTTCTGTGGGGCTGCTGCGGACAGGAGGGGACTGGAGAGGTGTTGCCACTGTGGAGAGCTCCTGTGTTGTTTCACCAAGATTACAGGCTGAAGCAGGAAAGAAATTGTCGCCACCATGGACAGCTCCCGTGATGGCTGCAGGCTGAGATGTAGTGGAGCCGCCATTTTAACAGGAGCCCCCATGTTGGACAGCTCCTGTGGGACATTTTACTGAGGTGGCCCATAGGCTGGAGCAGGAAGGAAGGGCCTGCGGCCACTTTGATGGATTTAGAGTTAGGGACTATAATAAGTAAGGACAGGCCATTTCTCCCTAAGCTCTGTCTTGTCAGATATTAGGCCAAAGTGATGGAAAATGGAACTGTGTTGGTTACTTTTCTGTTGCTGGGATAAAACATTGTGTCCAAGGAAACTTATAGAAGGTTTATCGGTGATTAGGGCCCCAAAGAGTTTAGAGTCCATCAACATCATGACAGCAAACACCAGGCATGGCAGCAAGAACAGCTCACACCTCCAACCATGCCTCCCAGTGACATACTTCCTCCAGCAAGGCCACACCTCCTAAGCTTCCCCTAACAGTACCAACTAGGAACAAGATTCAAATGACGGAGAATATGGGGGTCATCTTATTCAAAGGACCACAGTAACTAACACAGACAGTGACACCCAAGCTCCCAGTGCAAATATGGGATCTTCCAGGTGTAGTGCCAGGGAAATGTTAGCGATCCCCCAAAACTAGACAGGAGCCGATCTGATGTAATCACAGTAGGGCCTTTTTATTTGAGCTAGCTCAGGCCAGTGCACCATGCCTTGCAGGACAGTTTTGGTGATGAGGAGCCATGCATATCTATCGGGGCAAGGCTTTATAGTAAGCAGCAAGTGGGGGGTGAGTGTGCAAGCATCTAATTGAGAAGTTACTGTGGCCTTAACATAATTCGCTGGTGCTGGGAGTCATATAATAAAGTTAATTTCTGCATCCCTCTGCATTGGTAGTCATTAGACAGGGGATGTGCTTGTAACCTGGGTGTGCAGGTTTGTTGGGGGTGTAACCTGGAGACGCAGGTCCTGCTGGGGGTTAGCCTAGAGACTGGAGCTAGGAGTGGGTTTTGTTGGGAGGTAACTTGGAAACTAATGATAGGTACCAGCCTGTTAGTTTGCCTGAATTCAAGTTCTCTAAAATGTAGTCTGAATTTCAAAGATTGGGCCTCTCACAGGAGGCAGCTGGCTGATACAGCCACAAGTGGGACCTGGGCAAGAAGGCTTGGTTCTCCAGAGTCACCCAAGGCAGTGCTGGTACCTATCTGTCAGGAAATGCCTTTTCTAATGTCATGGTGGGCACCTCTTGTATGTGCCAAGTCCAGGAATGAAGGAACTTTCCAAAAGAAGCATTCAAACCCAGTGTTCTTTAAGGGGACCATGGAGATGGCTCAGAGTATAAAGGTTCTTGCCACCAAGCTTGGCTCCCTGAAGTTGATCCACGGAAGCCACATGGTGAATGGAGAGACCTGACTCCTGTAAGTTATCCTCTGAGGTTCATGTGGGAATCATGACATGCACATCCCTACACATAATTATTAAATTAAACAGTAAAAATGAAAAAAGGAATCATGATGGTTTCCTGTTGAAGGACATGGAAACACGTATGTATAAGGACACATATGTCTAAGGACACGTATGTATAAGTTGTGTCCAGTTTGCCTCCAGACTTTCCAGTGAGTGAGTTTTCCTGTGTCCAAAACCCACATTGTGATGAGAAGCTGCCAGGAGGATTGAAGTACAACCCATGCAAGGATAATCACAGGAATTTTAAACTATTTTATGTGTTATGTATTTATACTATTGCTTTATGTGTATGGTGTGCAAATGAGGGCACTCCCCAGCTGTGGTGTGTGTGCTGGGGGAGAGGGAGGCAGAAGAGAACCTTGAGGGGCCAGTTCTCTCCTTCCATGTGGGTTCTGGGGGACTGAACTCAGCTGGTCAAATTGGTGGCAAACACCTCTACCTGAGTCACCTCATCATCCCCTCCTGGGTGCCACTACCCTGTTTTGGGAGGCGTTGAGAAATCAAACCTGGAGTCTGTGGTGTACAAGGTGGACACTCTAGTCACTGAGTCACCTTCCCAATGTTTGAAAACCAGTCAGCAGACAAGGGCTTTCTGTTATTTCAAAGGACTGTACTAAAGCTTTGGGATGAAGATGGAATTAGAGACTATCTGTTAAAAACAGACATGGGTGGTGTACAAGAAGCACATTGGCAATGCAGCCCCCTGATCTGATGACCTCAATAAAGGAGAACCAGGACTGAAGAGAAAATTTCCGCTTTCTTTGGAGACTCGGTTGTGTCACATGATGTTTTTCTGGAAACTGTCTTATTAGAGGATGTTTTTGCTGACACAGACACATGGTGTTTTTCTGGAAGCTGCCTGGACAAGAGGCATGTGATGTTCTGATAGAGCTTGAGAGGTGTCCTCTTGAGAGAACACATGATGTTTGGAAAGGGTATAACTATAACCCAACAGACCATGGATGACCCTGTGTGGTATTTGTTCACCTTGCCTCTCTTTGCTGGTCTTCTTTGAGCTTTGCTGATGCTGGTCTTCACTGATGATGCTGTGGCATTGGTTAGCCTTCCCTTCTTTGCTGATCTTTTGTCATGACTTTGCAGAGACAAACAAACCAAAGAACTTCTTGTGGTATTCCAGCAGCTTCTTCCTGCTTCTGTAGACTCAGGCCAATTGGTAGAACCTCAGAGTTTCTTCTGGATTGAACTGCCATTGTTGACTCGTGTGAACTCAACTGCTGATATCCTGGCAACACAGACTGAACTCACCCCAAAGAACTATTTCTAAACAGGTCCACACCCTCCTTTGCCCTATTAACCTCAGAGTCTCAGAGGGGATAGGGCGCCCTCTTCTGTCCACCTGGGTAATCCACGCATGTGGCACACAGACATGCATGGAGGCAAAACACCCAGAAACATAAAAATATTTTTTAAAGAACAAAAAAGAAATGGAGAGAAATATGATTTCTGTAAAGAAATCCCTGAACAATATTGGGGGTCATTACAACACGTAGGAACACCTCCAAACCCTAGTGCAGGACTCTAGGGTCCCCTGCACTAGATGTACACACTGGTCTTAGGGATTTCACAAGGAAGGGAGAAATCAACACAACTCCACCTACAGTGGCCCCTGATGCTGCTGGTCTATGATGTGTGTGTTCGTTCATTTATGCTGTTTGTGTTGTTGTGTCTTCTTGTACTTCAGGTTGACCTTCAATTTTTTTTTTTTTTTCAGATTTTATTAGGTAATGTTCTGCCTGCATATATGCCTTCCCGCCAGAAGAGGGCACCAGGTATCACTACAGAAGGTTGTGGGCCACTGCATGATTTCTGAGAATTCAACTCAGGACCTGTGGAAGAGCAGTTAATGCTCTCAATCTCTGAGTCATCTCTCCAGTCCCGACCTTGAATTCTTGATCCAACTGCCTCACCTCCGCATGCCAAGTGTCGGTCAGGGATCACACATGGTGTGTGTGTGTGTGTGTGTGTGTGTGTGTGTGTGTGTGTGTGTCTGTCTGTCTGTCTGTCTGTCTGTCTGTCTGTCTGTGTCTGACTGGTGCTGAGTAACAATCTGAGCGAGGAGCCAGAGGTGTAATCTCACTCAGAGGCCGTGTTTCAGAACGAAGATCTTAAAACCGAAAAACAGAAGGTTTGGGGCTGAAGGGAAAATCCCTGGCTGCTTCAGTATGAAGAGGGCAGAGGTGATGACAACTCCCTGCCTTCCTGAGCATTCAAAGCTCACAGCTGCTTAGGTGATCAGGACCTGGACCAGCTCCTACTCCTGTGTCCTGCTGCTCCCTGGTGGCCGTCATCGACATTGCAGCTCCCAAGAGTCTTGGGGACAGACTAGGTTATGCCAAATGTCCCTCCAGACTGCAGAGTCCAGGAACTAACTGGACTTCTTCCAGCCGACTTCTCCAGCCCCCGAAGCTGTCCAGGTCACACTGAAGAAGGGCCACACTAAGGAACCAGGTATCCCCTGCACAGCCCCCACATCAGAGCATTAGTTTCTTTTTCTTTTGTGGTTGCTGTGGCCTGGGATTTATCCCAGAGCTTCCTACCTGTAGACCGTGTCTTAACTACACACCAGCTGAGTTTAATATAGCCCATCAAAAAAAAGGCTCCAGGGTTTCTTTGGGAATATCTTTAATCCCAGCCCTCAGGAGGGTGAATCTCTGCATTCTTTGACCACATAGCACGTTCCAGAACACCCACGACTAAAGACTGTGATCCCCAGGACTGACACCTAGAAGGGGGTGGTGGAGTAGGTGGGAAAGTTGTAACAAGTGAGAAAGGAGCATGGATCCCCAGGGCTGGGTCGGGATGAGCTTAGGCCCCCAGCCTAGTACAGCCAAGGCCCTGGGAAGTGAATGGGGTAAAGGAAACAACCTCAAATTACTTTATCTTCCTTGACAGCATCTTTCACCTGAAATTTCCCCTCACGTTGTAGTTGCGACCTAGGGACAGCTTCCTGACACTGAGCTGTATCCCAGCCTTTACTTTTAAGATGCAGTCCAGGCTGCCCTTGAACTTATTCTGTAACTGAAGCAGGCTTTCCATCCAGTGCCTCAGGCTCCCAATTAGCCAGGATTACAGGTCTACAAACCAGCCTAGCTTTTGTTTAAGACCTGGTCAAGGTTATCAGGCTATAATGACACACACCTTTAGCCCCAACACTTGGGAGGCAGAGGCAAGTGGATCTCTAGCTTGAGACCAGCCTGGTCTACAGAGTGAGTTCAAGGACAGGCAGAGCTACACAGAGAAACCCTGTCTCAAAAACCAAACAATTTGGTCAAGGATGTCCCTTGACTCTAGAACCTGTGGGTCGTGACCCCTTTAGGGGTCAAAGAACCCTTTCTCAGGGTTGCTTAAGACCATCAGAAAACACAGATGTTTATATTACTATTCTTTTTTGTTGTTGTTGTTTTTGTTTTTTCAAGACAGGGTTTCTCTGTGTAGCCCTGGCTGTCCTAAAACTCACTCTGTAGACCAGGCTGCTCTGGAACTCAGAAATCCGCCTGCCTCTGCCTGTCATTATATTACTATTCTTAACAGGAGCAAAATTACAGTTATAAAGTAACAATGAGAATAACTAATGGTTGGTATCACCACGAGGAACTGTATTGAAGGTCACAGTATTAGGAAGGTTGAGAACCACTGCTCTGGAGTCTGCAAACTTGTACAGAGATGGGCAGCAGGCAGCGGGAAGGGTCTGGGTCACATGTAAATGACAGGATCTGTTTTGGAGCCAGGTCCACCCCTGCCTCAATGCATGGGTACAGGTGTTACAGGCCCTCTACCCTCAAAGGAGCTGTGACAGCCACTTAGAGGCTGACAATCTCAGAATCTCTGTGGATTTTTCCCATGGTAGCCTTCGGAACAGTGCACTAAGCTATCATGTTCCCAGGCCTTGTGGCATGTGCCACCCTCCTGGAGAGTTACAAACAGTCCCCTCCTGAGCAACTATGCAACCCCTGGGTCAGAAGCAACAACAGACCTCGGGCTACTACCCCGCCCTCTTCCTGATACCCACCAGGAACTTGCTAGTCTACAATAAAGAAATGCTAAAGAATTCGAAGGCCCAGAGACAAAGGAGAGGACATGGTCCCAGCACAGTAAGTACTTACTATTGCCACAGACAGAGTGAGGCCCGCCAGGAGGTGATGTCACTGTTCCAGTGAAGCCCACAGGTCAGCTACAGGGTGGGCTGCACTGCTCTGCCCTAAGAGCTGAGGTCAGTCAGAGACTGGGGCGGTGGGAGCTCACAGGCTGTGAATGAACAGCAGAGGAGCTGACTGGGAAATTAAGGTCACCTCAGAAGCCCAGGGAGTGGCCTTGGGCACACACTTTTGAGGCAGAGGCCTGGCAATGGAGTCTGAGTGAGGGACTGAGGTGTGTGGAAGCCTTGGAGACAACAGGAACAGGAAAGGGGGTCCCAGGTGACAGTGTGCGACCTACAGAGTCCATGGGAGCTTAGGGCCTGGTGGGTCTGAGTCAGAAGTTGGGCTTGTGTTTCTTCAGCTCCACCATGAGGTGATGGATGTTGATGAGCTCGGCCCTGGCAGGGAGCGCGCGGAGCTGGGGCTGGGACAGCACCCGGTGGAAGCGGTGGTACAGCTGGATCAGCTGGGTCAGCGCCCCCTGCACAGAGGGGACTCGGGGTCAGACTCATGGTGACAGGACCTGTCAGAGCTTCACCAGAGTCTCAGCACAGTGCTTGTTGGCCTTCAGGGCGCTCGTGTGATGCAGAGCCCAGAGGAAAGAGCAAGGAAACAGACAACCATGGGACACAGGCAAAGGGCTGGGAGTGGCCAGTCACCTGGATGATGCTGGTTCCATTTCGGAAGTTGGTAAAACTCCGCATTACATCCTGACTCAGGGACTCCACAGAAGCCTTCCAGGAACTACCAAAGCCACGGATCAGCTGAGTGACTCGGGCTGATCACCAAATGAAAGGGCGTGTCAGAGAGCAACCAAGGCTGGTGACCGTCCACCCAGCACAGAGCAACCAGGCCTGGTGACCTTCAAGGCCTGTCCAGGGCACAGGTGTGCTCACCATCAAGCCTGGCTTTCCTGGTGTTCTTCCAGCCAAGTCTTCCCTGCTGCACTGCCTCCTGACATGGTGACCCCCACAGCTCAGCTGTCCCTAACTCCTGCTGTCCTTAACTCCCGCTGTTCACAGAGCCATAACAACACCTCATACCTTCCTCTCCTCGGAGGCGCTCAGCCTGCCCACGCTCAATCAAGGCTTCAGCCTCCTTCACAAACGCCACCAGACCCCCGAAGGGGGGAGACAGCAACTCTTCAATGAACTCCTGGAGAGAAGAGCAAGCTCACACAGGGTCAGACTCCGGGGAACAAAGGACCCATACTCTGGACAGTGATGACTAATGACACCCAGACAGCAGCCTCTGTGAGCTCTACCTTAGGTAGTGATATCACAAGGTGCAAGGGACATCCCCAAGGATTTACTTCCAGAACCAAGAACCAAGAAGCTGGCTCATCAGGGAACAGTGCTTGCCACTGGTCCCCAGAACACATAGTGGAAGAAGAAAGGAGCCCACTCCTAGAAGTTGTGACTTCTGACCTCCATGTGCTTCAGATGTGCCTGTGCAAGCCTGCATGCACACAGACACACACACACACACACATACACACACACAAACGAACAGTTCCCTGCAAAGCAGAAGTGTTTGTTTTGGCATGTGCATGCACACACATGCATACGTATAATGCACACACAGGCACACACACATAGTTATAGTTTTACTTCGCTTCTAAGCACTCAGTGCCATGAAAAGGTTAAATGAAACAGACTAGCAATGAGGCACTGGGCTGTAATCATGACTGCACACGGAGGTCAGACCATCACCATCACAATCTTCCTACCACACCCAGGCCCTACCTGTGTCCGAGCATTGAGCAGCTGCTGGAAACTCTCCACCTCTTTGCTGTCATCTGCAGCCCGCTCCTGAGGAAGACAAAGAAGTCAGGAGCTTGGGACCCCCTTTACTGTGTAGGGACTCCCCGTGGGAGGAGCAGCGTTACCATCAGCACACCCAGCATCATGTCATAGTTGTTGATCAGAAACACAAGCTGCTCCTTCCTGGAAGAGAACTCTGCAGCCACTCGGAGGACAAAATTCTCCACCTCCACCTGCAAAAGCCAAGCAAAAGCAGCAGGTTAAAGCTAGGTGACAGGGCCCCTCCCCCTGCTGGCAAGTCTGTCCTGCCCAGCCCCACCTGTAGCTGTCCCAGCAGTTGCAGGGTGCGTTCATTGGGGATGGTCTGGTTGATGCTGACAAGTGCAGAGGAGAACTCAGCATAGCGACGTGTGATCTTGGAGCAAGAAGGGAAGGCTCACACCTGCCTGCCTGGCAGACACAACCCCCAGCTGCCTCTGCAACTCCTGTCCCCAGTCAGGACAGGAGCTGTCTGCCTAAGTTGACTCCTTTAGCAGTACCCAACCCACCACTCAGGGTGATCACAAGACCCCCGTGTTACCCTCACCCGCCCTTACATAGTGGGGCCGAGTGTCCAGTCCCCCAAGGCGCTGGGGGTCAGTGCTGCGGACACTCTGGACATTCATCTCCAGGATCAGCTCAAACCGAGGCCACAGCAAGGCAAGCACCTGCTCCCAGTACCTGCAGGCTCAATCAGAATCAAAGGTCAGCTGGCTAGGGGTGCTGGCTGCTCAGGGGAGCACAGCACCAGTGCCTGCCCTGGGACACACAGATGGGAAGAAGGGTGAAGGACATCAGGTGAGGAGGAGCCCAGGGTCAGGACAGAGTTGTTTGCATAAGATAAAAAGCTGACAGCCTCCAGGCACAAGGACCAGAGCTCAGTGACCTGTCCAGGGCAGGGACGTCCCTCTTTGCTGCAATGTTGCGGAACCGGAGAACAATGTGGATACAGAGGAAAACAGCAATGGCGTCGTAGCAGTCGGCCAGGTAGGACTCCAGGTGTTTCTGTGGTAGAGAACTGAATGTTAGCCTGTTGTTCGAGTGGCTGTAGGCAAACACATGTACATTTCTTTGGGGACAAGGCTCTGGCCAGGGAGACCAGCTCCTTCTCTGTCCACAGGCACCTGAACGGCCTGACTTCCTCACTAACCACACTTATGTAAGTTCCCACAGCAGGAGCCGGGGCTGACTTGGGATGGGAGCTCCAGGGCCAGGGCTTGGAGAACACTCATTCTCCAGGAGTTGCTGTCTGCCTGTGGAAAGGCACGGAAGTCAGAACCTCACCAGCGTCATGGAGAGCGTGCGGCCCATGACAGCGTGGAACAGGTCATGTGCAGCCAGGCCAGACACGATGAAAAAATCACAGATGAACAGATATTCACGGCAAGAGTTGTCGAGGAGGGCATAGTGCTGGCTTCGGAAGAGTGCTTCAAATGGATACTACCGAGACAGAGAGACACGGGTGGGTCTCGCACTGACCCCGTGGATATGGAGAGTCAGCACAGCTTAGTAATGAGAGCTCACAAGACCACACACCCAACCTCCAGGCAGGGAGGAGCACCCTGAACAGGCACTGAAGAGGGGGCACAGGTCACAAGAGAAGCCCTGCCCACTGGCTGCTGCAGCCCCCACATCCACTTCAGCTGTTTCCTCCCGACGGCCACGCCCACAGCCTCTGCAAGCCTCTAAGTCCATGGCTCCTAACCTCCTGCATCACAGCAGGCCAGGGACCCTCATACTAACACTTAGGGAACTGATCCTTGGCCATGGAGGGGTAGCCTCGACATACCCTCTGCTCTCCACGCTGGGCAGTATGGGGCACCAGGATGGGGGCCTCGAGCTCGGCCGGTGAGATGACAGCACCACGGGTGCCCAGGGTAAAGATGGTGTTCCTGCTTCGGAGGGACGGCTTCGAGAAGAATCGTGAACAACATCGGAGTCAGGGAAAACAATGATACCGACAGCACCAGGCCCAACAAGCCAAGGCCTGAGGGTCCCAGGAAGCTAAATATGACCTGGACAACCATTTACAGAACCAGAGCCTTGCTTCTCCTGACACCCATAATGGCCATCAAGGTTTTACAAACCCTGTGAAATAAATGTGAAAAACTGTCAGAATGCTTCTTGGAGAGTAAACTCTAGCTTTCACATCCTCACAGGTCGAGAACCACAGAATGGGTGAGAAACATAGCCCTGGGCTGAAGAGATGGCTCAGTGGTTAAGAGCACTGACTGCTCTTCCAGAGGTCCTGAGTTCAATTCCCAGCAACCACATGGTGGCTCACAACCATCTGTAATGGGATCTGATGCCCTCTTCTGGTGTGTCTGAAGACAGATACAGTATACTTTAAAAAGAAAAGAAAAAGAAACAGAGCCCTGCAGGCTGGACGTCCCCGCCATGAGCCAGGCGTGTGAGGCTCCCCTCTGCAGGATATCCTTCTTTGCTGTGTCTTCTACACCCATTAGATCGTCTTTCTCAGCAACTTCCTCGTACTAGAGAAAATAACAGAGAGCTGAACCATCACTCTCCACCAGGAGCAGGTGGGGAGATCCGCCCTCCCCCCCTCCTCTCCCTTCATCTCCAGCCTGGCTCACCTGCACTTTCATGAGCCGCCCCACATAAGAGCGGTAGTATGACAGGTAGATCTTGCTCAGTGTCTCTACATACTCATCCCTGATCTCCTTGGCTGTAGCACACTCATTGCCCAGCAGGAACTGATAGAAAAACCTGGAAGGACCAGGGCAAGTCAGACACCCTGGATGCCCACGCTGGACTGCTGAGAGGCTCACAGGCCACCCTGTGCCCATCCTGGGGTGGACACCTGTACTTCAGCAGGGCCGTCTGGGGGATCTGATAGTTGGTCATCGGCTTTCTGAATGAGTAAATCTTCTGAAGAATGAACTCACGGATCTTTGTCACTGCCTAGACATGGGAAACAGACAGACAGGCTGTGATGGGGTGGCTTTTACTGTACGGCAGGAACAGGGTGAAGATAAAGGAAAGGAAAAGAATCCTTCAGTTATGTTGTGATTATGGAAACACGGTCTCTCTGTGCAGCCCTTGCTGGCCTGGGACTCACAGCCTGAGTGTTGGGGTGTAATCATGCACTACCACGCCTGGCCTTATTTTTCCAGGTTGTTTCATTTTGTAAATATGGAAGGCTTTATAATTCGTGTGTCATCCCTTACTTACACAGGGGCCATGCTAATCTTCTCTGTATTGTTCTAATTTTAGTATCTAGGCTACCAAAGCAAGCATTACTTGTTTTTGAGGCAGGGTCTCATGTATCTGGGGCTGACCCCAAACTCCATTTCTTCTTCCACCTCCTGAGTGCTAGGACAACACACTTGTGCCATCATGCCAACGTACACAGCACTGGAGACAGAACCCGGGGCTTCCCGCATGCTAAGCAAGCGCTCTACCAACTGAGCCACGTCTCCAGCCTCTTCAGATTTTCCAGGGAGCTGGAGGGCCATCTGCACTACAGGAAGCAGTATGAAGCTCTTGGGAAGCTGACTCTAAGCTGTCCACTCCCCACCTTGACCCGGAGCCGGTCGAGCACGCCTCTGACATCTGCACAGGCAGCGGTGCCTCTCGCCTCCTGTTCTCTGACCGCAGCTGCCTTGGCATCCAGCTCCTGTAGCTGCTCCAGGAACCTGGGCTCTGTCACTGGAGCTTCCAGAATTGCTCTGAGGAGCAGGGGAGGATGGGAGTGTTAGACTAGAGGGGAGGTACTCAGCTACTCTGAAACAGGCCCCTCACACCTCATGTGTCATTTCTGCCTCTCTCTGTGGTCTCATGCCTTCCACATAATATGTACAAAGAATTCATCTCTGAGTCACACCTCCTCACGTGGCCGTGGATCATTCCTAACCTGTATCCTATCCTATAGCAGCTAAAGCACAACCAGTTAGGAATTCTTTTTAAATTGGTTATTTTATTTATTACATGTCAAATGTTATCTCCCTTCTCCATGCATGTGGTCACAGGCATGAGCAGACACACCTGGTCTCTACACGGTACCTGACAACCCCAGCCTGAAGACCTATGTTGTTAACTGTGTAGGTGACCCAGCCCAACCACCTGCTCTGGACATTACAACCCTTCAAACCAGTGACTCACGTGACCAGAGCAGAAGGCACCACCAGCCCATCGACGAGTTCCCCAAGTTTTCCTCGAACTGCCTGTCGGTTACGAAGCCGGATGTTCATGGCTCCTGACTGCTCCTGCAGGGTCCGGATCTCAGAGCTGATGGAGCTGAGGTCGCTCTGAAAAGCTCCCAGCATCTGCTCCATGCGCTGTGGGGACAGCAGAAAGCATTGTGGGCATGACTCTTGGTTGACAGAGAATGGGGACAAGTGTGCTACCCAAGTCTCTGAGTGAAAACCCCGGTATCCTGCAACCCAGGAGGGTGAGAGGTCTTCATTTGTACAAGGGGGAAAAAAATACTGGGGGGGGAAAGAAGGAAGAGCAGAAGACAATTACTTCAGATTTGTGGCAAGAGGTGAGGGCCACCTACCTCCAGGACAGCGTCACAGGCTGTGATCTGATTGTGCAGAGATGCTATGTTTTCACTCTCTTGGATATCTGACCCACAAAAGTCAAGGGCTTCACACAGAGCTCTGCAGATCTGCAGTACTTGCCCCCAGGTTCTCCCGAAAGTAACAGAAACCTGAGAGAGATGCCATCCCTGTGGGGGCTACCTGCATCACACCCCCTAAAACCCCATGTCAGTAACACCCATCTTTTCCCTCTGCTGGAGGATACAGTCCCGGATTGATTTCTGCTCAATCTGCTGCAGTTCCTGCTCCACCTGCTTTGAATAGTGTCGAAGATCCACACCCTGGGGAAATGACAAAGTTGGGAAGAAGCCACAGTGAAAGGACACCAGAACAGACTCAGTGACTGGATAGAGGGGAGCCACAAGGGTAAGGGAAGGTGGGGGAGATCAGCGCAGTGGAGAGCCTCACCGTTCTGAGAGCTTCCTTCACTAACTCATCCTCCAGATTTGCCTGGATGTGAACTGGAAACAAGTTTATATTTAGGGTCCCCTGCCACACCTCCCTCTGCCCACACTGGGCACACACCACACCCATCTCCCCTTCCCTTCCAGACCCCATCCTCTCCAGTTATAGGCACAGCTGCTTTGCCCAGTGGGACTTTCTGCTGTTTCAGCTCCTCATGGTCTGAAGAACCTCTCGCCCAGCCTTGGATATGAAACATCTTTGCTCTGTTAATCTATGGTGTGTGCTGTCCCTGCCTCTCAATCACTCTGTCTTAGCTGTCTGCACATTTATGTTCAAACAGGATTTATTTTTACTTAATAGTAGTCCCAAATAGTAGAGCAAAAAGTGATGCATCAATTTTGTTATAGTATACTGCTGTAACTATTCGACTCTTAACTGTTCATATCTTACTAAGTCTAAACTAGAAGTTAAATCTTCTTAATTCATAGATTAAACTTTATACATACATTTAAAAAAATACAGGGCCATCTACTGGGGTCATGCAATATATTCCTAAAGAATAAAGGGGCCGGGCAGTGGTGGCGCACACCTTTAATCCCAGCACTTGGGAGGCAGAGGCAGGCGGATTTCTGAGTTCGAGGCCAGCCTGGTCTACAGAGTGAGTTCCAGGGCAGCCAAGCTTACACAGAGAAACCCTGTCTCGAAAAACAAACGAAAATAAATAAATAAATAAATAAAGGGTCTGCTGTGCCCACACCCCATGTCACCACTTACCATCCACTTCATCCAAGATGAATTCATCAGAGGTGATATCCAGCTCCCCAAGTTGTAGGGGCTCTTGGAGTCCAGAAACACCCCCCTGGAGAGGGACAGGTTAATGAATGTGGGATACAAAAAGAGACGTTGGAAACAAAATACAACAGCATATCTCTAATCCTGCAAGTGTGCCAGTGGTGCTTTGGGAGGTTGCCGTAGTGAGTGGGTAAATGATTCTCGTGCACTCAAATCTACAGTTTTGGGCTACTGAGAATATCAGGATGAATATCAGAATGGAGTTGCTAGAGTTGTTCAAATGAGAAAAAACTAGGATTAGTCAAACTTGCCTTTGAGTTTAGGACCTCAGTCTCCTGCTATCCCAGGTGATCTACCTGAGGGAGTTCCAGAGGCTAAAGTTGTCAGCTTACACAGTGTTTACCCATGTGTCAGGTGCACCTCAAACATACTCATTAGACTAATCCTAACGACCACCTACAAGGAAGGTCCTAACAGCGTCTCCACTTTATAGGTGTGAGAAGCGTTGGCACCGAAAACACAGCAAGAGGTGGGGCTGGAAGTGGGCCTCAGGCAATCAGTTCCAGAGGCCACGTTGTTAATCTTTTACACTACGTTCTTATTTCTACTACAAAAAAAAAAAAAAAAGTGAACAGGAAGCTGACACTGTCCCTGGGACTTGGGTTTCTGCCACTTTGGTTCCTATGAAGGCTTGGTCACCATCACCCGTAGCAGGACAGCTCCGAGCCTTATGTCTGAACCCAGCCTACACCTTCCTGAGGAGAGGGAGGACATGACGACACTCCGGAGGACAAACAGCCCCGTGCTCTCACCAGTGGGCCCTCCTCCTCCTCCATATCAGAGGCCCCAGCCCGCAACACCAGCTCTCGGGCAGCAGCCGCCATGGTCGCTGCGGCTGCCATTCCCCCGCACCCTCACTTCCGGCAACTGTCAGTCTCAGAGTCCGTTTCAGGAAGCAAAGCCACGAGTCTTGGAATGTCTTCTATGGAGCAAAAAAATGTTCTCAGATATTTTAGTTAACGTGATTGGCTCTAGTTTCCCCTGTTAGGTTTGATCAGTTCGGTCAAGTGCAAACGGGAAAGTGAAGCTCTGGAACCCAACCCTGCTCCGGAACCTTCGCCCCTTGCCCTCACAGACCGGTAGGACGCCAAAGAAGACGGACCGGAAGTCACAACGCCCTCGCAACCAAACTGTCTCAGTACCAGTTCTCCCTTAGGAAGAGGCGGGGAGAGAAGCAGTTTCCGGAAGCGGTCCTCCGGCATAGCCCCGCCTTTTCCTCCAGGATATTATATAAGGGCCAAACGTCACTTCCGCTCTCTCTTCCACAGGAGGCCTACACGCCGCCGTCTGTGCCGCCGCCATGGTAAGAGCGGAATCCGCGCTGAGATCCGGCGACATCGGAGCCGGGGCAGGGAGAGCTTTCCGTCAGGGCTCCGGGTGTGCCCTGTGCCGCGGGCCGGCGGCCTTCCCGGAAGCGATGGAGCGCGACCCGGGAGGGGACGACCTGAGACGTGGGATTCCGGGGAGCAGGGCCCGGGGAACGGTCACTCCGCGGACACGCCAGAGTTGCCGGAGCCTGGCCGTGTGTAGGGTCCCGCCCTCTCCCCAGGTCCGGGTGGCCGCGCTCACCCTCGTGTCAGAGGTTGCGTTTTCCCGCGCTCGGCGGCGAGCACTTGTGTCTGGAGGAGTTGTGTGAGCGAGCACTCAGTGGAGGTGCTCGCCGGATCCGACCCCGCCTCGTGACCCTTTCGCTTGGGTGGGACCTGCCTTGATAATCGCCCGTGTTCTCTTAGTCTCTAGTGATCCCCGAGAAGTTCCAGCACATCCTGCGAGTACTCAACACCAACATCGATGGGCGGCGGAAAATCGCCTTCGCCATCACCGCCATTAAGGTAACAGTGCTAGGGGCCAGGGAGCAGTTACAACAACTAACACCTTACAGCAAAAGCCTCAAGTTTACCGAAGGTCAAACCAAAACATGGCTCCGGGGGCGCTGAGGCGGGAGTGTGGTCCTACCCCACCTTCCTAAGGGCTCCCTAGATCTTCAGCTTATGAGGGCCGTTCTAGAGTGTCCTCTGAGCTCAGCGAGCTTTGGGCAGAGCTCCTGTGAACTGACATACATCTTAGAAGGTGGTGAGACCCGGCGGTGATGGTTGGGGGTGGTTTACAGGAGATAACCAGATGCTACAGTGGTAGGTGACATGGTTGGTACACAAGCTGTCATGTCTCCTGCAATGGTAGGTGGGAACTGGGATGGTTCTCTGGGCAGAGCTGAAAGTCTTCTATATAGGAACATAACTTTTATCGAAGCTGGTGATTCAGGGAATAATATACCGCTGGCCAGTGTGTTCTCCTTGAGAGCAAGGACCAGACCTGTTTGCTGGGTTGCTGAGTACTGAGAAATTTCAGGGAAGCTGCTGCAGTTTTATAAGGTGGATACAGGAGGCCTGGGTCGCTGAGGGCATGTCAAATGGACGTAAAGTTGGGGTAAATTTTTTAACCTTAAGTTTTGCACTTCAGAAAACAATAGGGGAGGGGTCCCTGGTAGGGTGGACAGAACACTGTCTAGGAGGTTGAAATGCCTGGGGAGAGGATTGTTCCATGTGATAAAACTGAGGGTCTTGGGAGGTGATGACAGTTCACTCACGATGCAGACAGGGTGAATTGGGGCCTGTGCAGTGTCCATGGAGACTGGGTACTGAGGGTCTATTGGTCCTGTGGGAGGGTGAAGAGGTGAAGCTTGTTGTGACAATTGAGCACACCTTTAATCCAGCACTCCAGAGGCCGAGGCAAACAAACCTCTGGGCTTGAGGCCAGCCTGGTCTGTAAAGTTCCAGGACAGCCAGGGCAACACAGGGAAAAGGGGGAAAAAAAAACTGCCTCAAAAACAAAGGTAAAGTTTTTTGGGAGTTTGGGGGTAGAGACTATGGGATGAGTTCCTCCAGAGGTGATTAGGGTGAAGTGCAAACTGACCAACAGCCAGTGAAGAACTGAAGTTTTCTGGATTCTTTAAGACTTCTGCTTCTCACTTAAGGTGGGCATTTGGATGTTTGGAAGCACATAGGATGGGGTTGGACAGACAGAAGTACTGAGCTGAGTGCTTACAAAGTCAGCAAGGTGACCATGGTGCCACACTTGGTAGGGAAGTTGGCCTTGAACCCTGAAGCTCTGGCCCTTGCCTTGTCACCATAGCCAGCCTGGCACCATATATACCTTTTTCTCATAGTTTAACAGCAAGCAGTCTCAGAAGTGAAGATCACGTGGAGGCAAGGGTTGTGAAGGTGTTTGTATGTCTGAATGCACATACTGTGTCTGCAGAGGCTGGAGGGTGGCTTAGATTCTCTGATTGGTAGTTAGAGGTATGAGTGCTTGGTATTGAACGCAGGTCCTGGCAGGTCTAGAGGCTGGGCACTGAGGGGAGCATCCTGCTTTTGTGGAGTTGACTTTGTGGCAAATGTCCAGAGCGTCCTCAGCAGTGTTCCCTTCTGGTTAGTATGCAGGCTCGGTCTCTGGAAGAGTGATCTGGAACTCCCTGTGGGTGGCGTTAGTATGGGATCTCTGACTCTGGGCTGTAGCAGTCCTGTCCCAGCCTCCAGGGTGCTGGGATAACAGGGGAACACCTGCACAGCCTGTCTGCTTATGGAGTGATGGGTTAATAAGGGGAGAAAGGTTTAAGGGGGCTGGAGAGATGGCTCAGCGGTTAAGAGCACTGGCTGCTCTTACAGAGGATCCAGGTTCAACAACCAACACGCACCAATCTGTAACTCCAGTTCCAGGGCATCAGCGTGGCTTCTGGTCACTGCACGGGGCACAGACATTGCAGGCAAACACTCATAAACAAAACAGAAGTAGACACTGGAGAGAACTCAGCTGTTAAAGGCACTGATTGCCTCCAGAGGTTCCATCCCCCCTCCACATGGTGGCTCACAACCATCTATGATGGAATCCGACTCATCTGTCTGAATACAGCGACAGTGTACTCATGAATAAAATAAATCTTTAAGCCTAATTCCCAAACTTTTAACCTCAGGGTGTGGGGCGGAGATATGCTCACGTGGTGTTGAGGAAAGCGGACATTGACCTCACCAAGAGGGCTGGAGAACTCACGGAGGATGAGGTGGAGCGGGTCATCACCATCATGCAGAACCCACGACAGTACAAGATCCCGGACTGGTTCTTGAACAGACAGAAGGATGTGAAGGACGGGAAGTACAGCCAGGTGTGTTGGGGGTGGGGTTGGCCCGGCTGTCCGCAAAACTGGACTGAGTCAGGAGGTAAAGCTGCTGCCTCTGTCTCCAAATCCAGGTTCTGGCCAACGGTCTAGACAACAAGCTTCGTGAGGACCTTGAGCGGCTGAAGAAAATCCGAGCCCACAGGGGGCTGCGCCACTTCTGGGGGTGAGTGGGTGAGGCTTCCCCTACCTGGGTGCTCCTGAGCAGGCTGCAGGCTGCCTGCCCGTCTCAGCTCCTGCTGCTGTGTGACCTCTGTCTTGTTTCCCTTCTGCAGCCTTCGTGTCCGCGGTCAGCACACCAAGACCACTGGCCGCCGGGGCCGCACTGTGGGTGTGTCCAAGAAGAAATGAGTCTCTGGGCCTCTGCTGTCAATAAATAGTTTATATACCTATGACCTCTGTCTCTGTCGTCTTCTTCCACCAGCAGCTGAGATAATGCCACAATGCCCTGAGCTCTGGCAGTCTGACCGGGCTGCAGGAGCAATGCTTTTGGTGTGCTTGAATTTAAATGTCCCTCCCACGGGCTCCTGTGATTAGTGAGCGCTGTGGTCCTGTGGGCCTTTCCACACCTGTTGGTGTTGGCTCCTCCCTTTCTGTAGGGTGTTCACAAGGAGACTGACTCAGGTGTAACTGCATCTGGGCGGGTACAGCCACCACTGAAAGGTGGGGCAGCGGGTGTTGGTAACCTCCAGGGGGAGCTTGGGCTGGTTTCGGTTGGGTCTCCTGGGGTTGGCGCACAGAGCTGCCGCGAAGTGGGTACAGCACGACCAGATGCTGCTGCTCCGGTGAGTTACCAGCAGGTACTGGCTGCTCTAGAGGTCCGGCGTGGTGGACCACGTGCTTTACGGTAGGAACAGACAGGGAAGGGATGCATCAAGTGTGAGATACAGACTGCTTGTCGGCTTCCGGTCTAAGTGGCATGATGGGAAGGTGGGGGGAGGGGCGGGATGGAGCCGCGTTCCGCGTGCAGGCTAGGGAAACGAAGAAGCCGTCCCCGCGGCCCGCTGCCGTGGGCCGGGACCGAACCGCACGACTATTCCGTGATGCGCCAGGGCCCCGTGCTTGGGTCACCGCGTCTCTGCTGCAGCTGCTGGTTAGGCCCGCCCTCCCAGCTTCCAGCGCTCTTAACAGCTCTGCCCACAGGTCTCTGCGGCACACCATGCCCCTCAGCCTCTTCCGGCGCCTCCTCCTGGCGGTCTTACTGCTGGTGATCATCTGGACCCTGTTTGGGCCTTCGGGCTTGGGGGAGGAGCTGCTGAGCCTGTCCCTGGCGTCCCTGCTGCCGGCCCCAGCCTCACCCGGACCGCCCCTGGCCCTGCCCCGCCTCTTGATTTCTAACCCCCAGGCCTGCGGTGGCTCCGGACCCCCTCCCTTCCTGCTCATCCTGGTGTGTACGGCCCCGGAGCATCTGAACCAGAGAAACGCCATTCGGGGATCTTGGGGTGCCATCCGCGAGGCCCGGGGTTTCAGGGTGCAGACGCTCTTCCTCCTTGGAGAACCTGTAAGACAGCAGCTTGCTGACTTGGCCTCAGAGTCAGCAGCACAGGGGGATATCTTGCAGGCCTCCTTCCAGGATTCCTACCGCAACCTCACCCTCAAGACGCTCAGCGGACTGAGCTGGGTGAACAAGTACTGTCCTATGGCCCGCTACATCCTCAAGACGGATGATGACGTGTATGTCAACGTCCCTGAGCTGGTGTCAGAGCTGATACAGAGAGGGGGGCCTCCAGAGCAATGGCAGAAGGGCAGAGAGTCACAGGAAGAAACAACAGCTGTCAGTGAAGAGGACAAAGGCCCGGCAGTGCCCCTTCTGTATTTAGGCCGGGTGCACTGGAGAGTGAGCCCCACTCGGACACCAGAGTCCCGGCATCATGTGTCAGAAGAACTGTGGCCGGAAAACTGGGGTCCTTTTCCACCCTACGCCTCGGGCACGGGGTATGTACTGTCCATCTCTGCTGTGCAGCTCATTCTGAAGGTGGCCAGCCGGGCCCCCCTTCTACCTCTAGAGGATGTCTTTGTGGGAGTAAGCGCAAGGCGAGGGGGCCTTGCCCCCACACACTGTGTCAAGTTGGCTGGTGCTACCCACTACCCGCTGGATAGGTGCTGTTACGGGAAGTTCCTGCTGACATCCCACAAGGTGGATCCGTGGAAAATGCAGGAAGCCTGGAAGCTGGTGAGCGGACTGAATGGGAAAAGGACTGAGCCCTTCTGCTCCTGGCTCCAGGGATTGCTGGGTACCTTGAGGTGCCGGTTCATAGCCTGGCTCAATGATTGAGGGCCACAGAAAACAAGACAGCACCTCAGGGACCTTTGCCCCAAAGTCGGTGGTGCACAGGCTGCAGTTCCTTGTGGTGACCTATTTCCTCACAGCCGAATGAAGCTGCTGCCAACCAAGGATAGATAGGAGACTTGGGGCCTGGCCTGCCAGCTCCAAACACCAGGGAGTAAAGCACAGGGGGTGGGGGTGGGGAAGACTCACCAGCAGGGACAAGGGCCCAATAAACATGTCTCTCTACCTCAAGTGCAGTGTCTTCACCAGGACCCAGCACACCTGGAGAGCCCAGAGGTTGCAAGACTGCTGCCATGTTTGTCTTTATGACAACCACTCTGGGATAAAGGCCCAATCTGAGGCGGAGGCAGTGGTGGGGAAGACAGGCAGGGCAATGAGCGGAGTCTAAACCAGCCCCACACAGGGGAAGAACAGATCTACAGGATGGTGCACACACTTCTCCAGAAACCTTGTTTAATGCCGCTCATCTACGGAGCTGACTACTCACACCCAGTTGAGACACAGGCACACGGGACGATTTCCTTGTGGATCTTTGTGTTTTATTTACACTTTGCAGGTGTGTGTGTGTGTGTGTGTGTGTGTGTGTGTGTGTGTGTGTGTTGTGTGTGTGTTTTCTCCTGCCCCATGTCTCCTGGGAACTGAGATGAGGCCTGGCATCAGTGCCTCTGCCCACTGAGCACCCCGGTCCCTGAGGGTCAACTGGAGACCACTGTCTCTGGCTCATCGTACAAATCTATCCAGTGCAGATGGACGGGCTCCAGGAGGCTTGGGCATTTCTTGCGTTTTCTTCTGCTGCTGCCCAAGGCTCTGCCGGACTTTGTCCTGGGAACAAAGTGGGAAGGGAGAGGAGGCAGTGAGCGGAGGCACCGTGAGTGGAGGCTGGCTGGGGATGTGTAGGCTCACACCCGCCCCCGAGCCGACTCACCCTGTGCTCCTGGTCCATGACCTTCTTCTTCCTCCTCACTAGGCTGGCTGTAGAGCTTCGGCCCTTCTGCTTTGCCTTGGGTTGGAAGGCAGCCTTGGCATCGGGGTCATAGCCCTGACATGGGACATGAAGGAAGTCAATGGCGGTCCCAGTGACTTGGCAGCACCCACATCCTGCGCTGCCTTTCAAAATGGGGCGGGGCACAGAGGCGAGGGGGCGGGGCACAGGGCGAGGGCTAGACACTCAGGCAGAGGTAGGGGGGCTGCACAGTAGGCAGCTTCATACCAGTCTCTCTATCCGCTCCTTCTTCTGCTGCTCCAGAGTGATCACATCCACCTCTGCCAGGGCTCGGGGGTCCAAACAAATGAGCTCTGCGGGTACCTGGGAGTGTCACAGGACGGCAGTGTGTGAGGAGCCACAGGGAGGTGACACCACAAAGGAGTGGAAGCCAAGGAGGGCCACGTTCAGCACAGCTCACCTTCTCCAGCAGGGCCTTCACCTCCCATTCCTGCCGCTGCTTCCGGCTCCGGTATGGGTTATTCTCCAACCCATCGAAGTTGGGCTCCGCAGCGCCTGGGGGGGAGGGGGGACACGGAGCTGAACCTAGCTAGTCCTGCAACTCTGGACTACTGCCTCTCCCCAGCTGTTGCCAACCGGTGCACACTTGCAATCAAGCTGGGCCACTCACCAGGGACCAGCATGCTGGTGAAGCCTCCACTGTGCCCCACCCCCAACACATCTTCAAAGGGGCAGAACTGGAGTCCATGCACATGGCCTGAGAGCCGGTGGGTGAGGTAGGGCTGCTCCAGGGACGGTGGGCTGGCCTTGCCCTGCCCTGCCCATATGTTGACCACATCACCCATTCCCGCAACTAACAGTCCCCGCTGGGAAAGGTCCAGGTGCCCTGCTCCCTGGGGCAAGGTCCGGGAACTCAGGGGCTGAAATGTCCCCCGCAAGTCAAAGATCTTCAGCTGGTGGTCCAGACCAGAGGTGGCCATGTACCTGTGTGGGAGATGGACTAATTAACCTCTCGCGGGGACTGACTGGAGCCTGTGGCCAAATACCAAGTAACCTACCCTGAACATGGAAGACAGCACCACTCCACACTAAACGCTGCGCCTCGTGCAACCTACCCGTGTGTCCACTCCTTGTCGTTTGCTTGTTCTGAGAGTCGCACTATGGAGCCCTGAACTCACAGAACTCTTCAGCCCACCTGTACCTCCAAAGGCTGAGGTTAAGGGTGTGTGCCCCGCCGTTCTCAAGGCCATCAAGGAATCCTGGGTTAGAGAATGGCTGAGACAGACAGAAACCAGGCCTGTTTCTTTTGGGGTTTTGATGTGCTTGTGGGGAGGGGAGAATGAACCTAGGGCCTTGCGCCTGCTGGACAGTCCTGCTACCTCCCGCCCTGCTTCCTCCCGCCCAAGCCTATCTGGTGCCTGCTTCCAAATCTACAGCACCACCCTGCTCCCCAGTCACAGCTCCACAGAACACATGCCAGTCTGTACCTAAGGGACATTCTACTTCAGGGGGCAGCACAGCGGCGCAATAAAGGTGCTGAGTATTTAGAGAGGCCTTCCCTAGCCAGAGAGCCTAGCTGTGACCTCAGACCAACTGTGACAGCCATGAAAGCGGAAGTCTGTCTGTCTTCAGGGTTGGTAGGACACACAGAAGAGGAAAAGGGCTGTGTGGGTTTCCTGGGTCAGTGCCACAGCATCTCTCCAGACATGATGTAACAATGAAGACCATGTTTCTCAAGAACATCTCCCCAGGTGGGCGTGGCAGCATGCGCCTTTAATCCCAGCCATGCAGAGGTAGGCCTGCTCTACAGAGGGAGTTCCAGGACAGGGCTACATACAGGTGCCTAGCAACCCTGTCTTGAAAAATCAAGAGGGGCGTGGCGGGAGGTGGGGGACAGAGGTAGGAAGAAGAGAAAACCCTCCTAAAAAGCAGCAAACTTAACACACAGAGTGTACCACACCTAACCAACTTCCTGACTGTAAACGCTTTTCTCAGAGAGGAGCTGAAGTGGACGAGCCTTGCCAAGGGGCCAAGGAGTCTCTTGCCTTGACCTTGGATCCAGGAAGGGACTGAAAACTTGTCTGAGCAGAGGTTCGCCAGGTGACAGAGCTTAGTAGAGCCCCAGCAGGACAAAAAGGCCACGGGGCTAGGCATGGTTGTGCATGGCCTTAATCCCAGCACTTAGGTGGGTCTCGGCGAGTTCAAGGCCAGTCTTGTCCAGAGACAACACAGTGAGCTCCGAGCCAGGGCTACATAGTGAGACATACAAAACAGCCATTGGTGCAAACCAGAAACAACTGAGGTCCTGGCCAGTGTCACACCCTCAGGTGGACCTGACATGTAATCCAGGATCCAGTGGATGAGTTCCTGTTGGGCACAGGAGCATTTCAGCCTCCAGAAGCTGGCTCAATGCTATCCTAATGCAGGCCTCCAGGAAGCCCAGGGGAAGAGCTCAGCCCCACCTGTGGCCTGAGGGGACCCAGCCGGAAGCAGGGACCAGCTGAAGATCCGAAGCCTTCCAGACGACAGGATGACACCACTGACGAGGCAGTGAAACCCTGGGCAGGAGAGTTTTGGGCCCAAGCAGGGTGAGCTATGGCTCAGGCCTAGTATCTACTGAAGGCACAGACATGCTTCCCTACTCTCTGGAGCCAAGCCAGCAGATGGGGGGGGGGGGGGACGGGATGGGGGGGGATGCAGGCAACACCAAAGTACTTGTTCACAAAGACAATGATGGCAGCCAAAGCCATCTCAGCATCTTGAAAGCTTTTGCAAATGGGTAACTTGTTTTGGTTTTAAAAAAGAGCTGGGCGGTAGTGGCGCACACCTTTAATCTCAGCACTTGGGAGGCAGAGGCAGGCGGATTTCTGAGTTCGAGGCCAGCCTGGTCTATAAAGTGAGTTCCAGGATAGACAAGGCTACACAGAGAAACCCTGTCTCGAAAAACAAAAAATCAAAAGAGTGACACCAACCAGGCCCAGGCCAGAGAGCGCTAAGAGAATGCTGGGTTTAGACTGTTTCTGTGTGTGGTGCAGACTGGTCTTGATCTTTCATCCCCCTGCCTCAACATCCTGGGTGCTGTGGTTAAAAGACTACAGTCGCTGCTCTGGCAATCAATGCTTCTGATTCCTGATGAACTGGGAACCATGTGGCTCAAATCATTAGAAAGAAAGCACTGAGGCAGAATCCCAGAATGCCAGCACTCAGGAGGTGGCTGCAGGAGGCCTGCTACTCTTCTGGGCCAGCTTGAATTACGGAGAAAGACAACCCTTTACCCTCACACTCAAACTGTGCGGGCATGGGTGGAGATGAGGGAGGGGTTGGAATGTCAGTTTGCTAAGCCTTTGTGCGATGGTAACGCAGAGTTCAGGTGCAGAGCAGAGACACAGCTAAGTCTAAGATGTCAGCTCAGAGACAGCTGGGCGTAGGCTGCGATGGGAGTCTCATGTCCGAGGGAGGACCCTCAGGGAGGACCAACGTTCTACATGACCTAGCTCCTCCCCTCCACCACTCACGGGGTACCCTTGCCAGGCTACACTGGACTGAGCTGGGGACATGGGCATGAATCCCGAATCTACCCTCATGTGGCTACAAAGTTGAGTTCAGGTTGAAGAATTTTTTTGTGTGTAAGGGAACAGGAGAGAAGGTGCTTCAGAGAGGAAGTGACACAGCAACTGACAGGCCCAGCAAAAGGGACAAGGCACCACATCACAGAATGGAGGCACCACCTAGGAAGTGCTCCTGGGAACCACTCCATAAGCCTGCACACGACGTGCACCAAGCTAACCCCACACCCCTCAGGATCAGGAAACCGGCACACGGGCTCTGTAACACGCCCACACTTCATGCAGCCAGTCGGCTGCAACGTAAGGCCACATTCAACTGGATGCCATCTGTGCTCCTACCTCTCTGCCCAGCCGTGCCCAACACGGTGTCCCCAAACACGTGACTTACGTGCCTGTAGAATCCACAGCTACAGCCCGCACCCCACCACGGTGACACAGGATCTTAGCCAGTGGCTCCTTCACAGCTGGACTCCATAAAGACACTGTGCCTGAAAGGCGGAGGACACTCCGGGTTACTACTGCAAACCCAGCCCAGGGCTCCAGAGGCTTTGGCCTCAGGTTATTAAATGGAGGACAGACAGGACCCAAGGGAAAGACTTCCACAGACCTGGGCGACAGGGCACAGCATGGTTTCATGTGAACAAGGCCCTGGGTTCAGTTCCCAGCCCCACAAAATGTATTAGTGTGTTAGTAGACGGTCAGGAGGGGACAAGAGGACCAGGCCAGCCAGGGTGGCATATACCTGCAGCTCCTTCTGTACAGAAAGCTAAGACAGGACAGTTTCTGGAGCCGCAGGTCTGAGATGGTCACCAAACCTTGTCTCAAAAAAAAGAAAAGAAGAAAATCCTGGAACTGACCGTTACTGTGTCCCAGGTGGATAACAGCATTGTACGGGTTCTGAGCCATGACACTGAGCCGTCCTGCCCGCGCATTCAGGGCCGTCACGATCTTCCCCACTGACACATCCAGGTATGTCAGAAAGCCTGTCTCTGACTGAGAGAGAAAATAAGATGTCCAGCTGTCCTAAAGGAGAGGGGTCCTCCCAGGGACCGCCACCAGGCCCTCTGCTCCACGGCCACTCACAGCGGTGGCCAGGAGGAAATGGAAGGGGAGGAATTCAAGCCGGGTCACTCGGTCGCAGCGACGGATGCAGTGGAGCTCAATGCCCTGGTTGTCATAGACGTAGAGCCAGCGGTTCTGAGCGACTGCGAGCAGAGCCTCAGAATGGAGAAAGCTGGGTAGAAAGGAGGGGTGATTTCATGGGAGGAAGGAGCACAGGGCACTATCCAACAGGGAACGGACTGGCCCACCCTCATCAATCGCCAACAGAGGGAATACTGACTGGATGTCCCGCACTGCTTCCATGACGTTGATCTCACACATGAGCTTCTTTGTCACCCAGTCGAGGGCAGCCACGTGACCCCGACGCCCTCCTAAAGCCAGGTGTCTGTTGGAGGTGAAGCAAAGGCAGAGTATTAATGCAGGGAGCACCGTGACCCAGACTGGAATAATTCAGCCAGCCCCATCCCAGTCCTCGACAGACGGGAGGAAGCGCGTTGCTGCAGACAGTGGCAACCAGACCCGCACTGCATAACTGAAGAAGGCACAGGTCGTGTGTACCTGAGGAGACGCAGCCAAATCTTAGTTCAAGAGTCGCAGAAGGGGCTAGAGACATGGCTCAGTCAGCCAAGTGCTTGCCACAAAAGTATAACAGCCTGAGCCTGAATCGCTGGCACACATGCAATCCCAGTGCCAGGGAGGCCAAGACAGGCAGATCTTGCTGGACACCGGCTCAGTGAGGGAGGGACTGAAGAGATGGCTCAGTGGTGAAGAACGATTGCTGCTCTTGTGAGGACGCTGGGTTCGGTTCCCAGCACCCACACATCAACTTACAACCAAATCACTCACAATGCCAATCCCTGGGGATCTGATGCCCTCTTCTGACTTGCATGGTACCTGGCACGCATATGATGCTCAGACATACACGCAGGTAAAACACTCGTACGTGTGAAATTATAAATAAAAACTTAGAAACATTAGAAAATAAAGAAGAGGTTCAAGAGAAGACCTGGTGGCTGAAGTATTTTCTGAACAAGCCTGGTGACCTGAATTTGAACTCCTGAACCCACTGAAGGCAGATGGAGAAAATGACTCTCTCTGAGCTGTCCCCACACACTGTGTCACAGGCACACACAAGCACACTCGTACACACCAACAATAATAAGCAGGAAAAAGCAGTATGTGAAGACAGCACGTTGACCTCTGCTGATCTCATGTATGTACTCATACACAGTGACGTCACTGGAAGCCAAGGGGCTGAGGGCGGGTGTAGCTCAATAGTCAGTATGTGCTTTTCGTGAACACAAGGACAAGGGATCCATATCCAGAACCACCAAAATGAGCTGAGTCTCCTCCAGCTCTGACTGTGACGATCCTCTACCATAACAGGCTACAACTCCCCCCCCCCAAAAAAAAACTATAAGCCAAACTTAACCTAACTTCTTCCCTTAGAAAGGGGGCGGGGCAGTATGGAAGAGGGGCAACGCAGCCAAGCTAGGAGTGCAGGCATGTGTGTCCAGCACCTGCCTATAACCCCAGCCCAAAAGGAAAGGAAGGCAGAACAACCACAGGAGGATTGCTGGCTTCCAGGTTAAGAGAACACAAGGCCCAGGCTCTCTTCTGGCCTCCAGGTGTACACGTGTGAACACACACAGATAAATAATTAAGTCTTTTTTTAGAGAATAGAGCATCCAGAACCTTACCTCCCTGTTCTAGAGTAGCTGAGTCTGTAGGGTCCAAACTGCCTCAGCTTCAGGTCAAAGTGCTAAAAAGGATCAAAAACAACCGTGAAAGAATGAACTCACTCCACCCATGCAGTCTCCTGGTCCCCTCTTCCCGCCCGGGCTCACCTTGGCAGCGCTCGCAATGTCCACAGCCTCCACGATGTCTGTCTGCAGTATTTTTGCTGTGTCTTCCCCATCTTCTCCTTCCAGAAACCTGAAAGGCAGTTAGGACGACGACGGTGACGCTCCCCACCACGAAGTGGGCATACAAACATAAAAACACCAAAAAACACCCGAGAGACAGGAGAGGGAAAGCCCAGGCCGGGGTCCACTCACCCAGGTTCCTCTGCAAGCAGCAGCTCAGCGCGGGCAGCCCTGACGCTCGCCTCTTCCTCCTGCGCTTCGGCCTTCTCGAGTTTGCTTCGGGTTTTAGTCTTCGAATGTGGGAGCTACGGCATGGACGACAGGGTCGGAAGAACCGAAGAGCGTACTTGGGGGTCCCAGGAAAGCCACCGGAGAAGCTGCCACCACCGCATCCAAACCCTCGGCCTCCGATCCCTCTCACAGCCCGCTGGTCCTCACCTTTTTGGACTTGTCAATACGACAGAACTTCCGGGCCACCTCCAGGGGGGCGGGGACGGGTCCTGGGAACGGGTCCTGAGCCTGGCGAGGACAGGGAGGCAAGAGGCAGGTTCTGATGGCCCCGGTTCTTCTCGTTCCCAGGGGGCGACCTGCACCGCCACCCTGTCAACCCCGGCCTCACCCCAGACAGGGTCTTCTGCGGCTTCTTCCGGTCTGAGGCATTCTGTGGGATCCGGGGCTTCTTGGACCTCGAGGGTCGCGGATCCCTAGTCCTCGCCTTCTTCCGAGGCGGTCCCGGGGAGGCGGCGGCGGCCGGGGTGGTCTCCTCCTCCCAGTAGCGCCGCGGTTTCTAAGGGACAGAGGAGAAGCTTTCGCACACCCAGCCGGAGCCCGAGCACGGAGCGCGGATGCCTCCCACCAAAGCTACCTTCCTCTTGGCCTGAGGCTTTTCCTTCTTGGGTTGGACACCCCTACCCGGCTTGGGAGCTGTCTCCATCTCGAGGAGCGAACAACGATCCACGTGCGAAACTCCGTTCCACGGTAGCACGGCTTTCTAGGACACTTCCGGAAGTCCCCAGGACTTCATCCAATCATCGCAGTGCGGGCATCCGAAGCCTCTGGCGCCATGTTGAATGAGGGCACGCCTCTGCGAGCCGGATAGGTTCGCCCAAGGAACAGCTTCTAACCAAATAAAGATTAAAAAGCATGTCTGGGCCCCGAGTCTTGGTAACGACGAGCTTTGATTTTCCATATTAACTTTTCTGCCTTGCCCAAAACCTCTCGAGCCGAGTCTTTTAAGTGGAACGAGTCTCACACAAGTCAGAACTACAAGTTCCGGCATGTGTCAGAATGTAACTTCCGGCGCCGTCTTTTTTCCCCCCCGGCATGCCTTGTTTACTTCCGGGTTTAGTAATACCGAGGGTAGAGCGTGGAAAGGTTAGGGTTTGGCTTGGAGGGTTTGGGGGTCTCTTCTTTCGCTCTCCCTTGCCTGGGGAGTGGCTGTTCTGGACGAAGAAAGGCTGCGGTGCCTCGGAGAGCTGCGGGTAGGAAGTGCTGTCCTTCTGCAGGGCCAGGAAGGGGAGTTCAGGTGCCTTCCAGAGCTTGCGACAAGCGACCCCCGCCCAGGAGGCTTTCTCCTTCACCATGGCCGAACTGATCCAAAAGAAGCTGCAGGGAGAGGTAGAGAAATATCAACAGCTGCAGAAGGGTAAGAGAGCGGAGCTGGCGTGGTCTTGCCCCTGTCCACTCTCAACCATGATGAGGCATCGTGCCCCGTCGGGGGGATCTTGTGTGCAGCGAACTGCCCCTCGCTTCTGTATCCTCTCTTTCTTCGTCACAACCAGTCTCCCCAGAATTGTGCGGTTCTGGGTCCATTTGATGTTTTTTAAATCTTGTATTTTCCTCTCACCACCCCAGACTTGAGTAAATCCATGTCAGGGAGGCAGAAGCTTGAAGCACAGCTAACGGAGAATAATATCGTGAAGGAGGTGAGGATGGGACGCTGGGGGCGAGGAGGGACTTTCCTAGGCACGGTTATCTCATACAGCGCCCCGTTCCCTCCTCAGGAACTGGCCTTGCTGGATGGATCCAACGTGGTCTTTAAGCTTCTGGGACCCGTGCTTGTCAAACAGGAGCTGGGAGAGGCTCGGGCCACGGTGGGGAAGAGGCTAGACTACATCACAGCGGAAATGTAAGTGCGGCAGCTGCCATTTTCACGGCAGAAGTGTTGAGCTCGTGCTGGATAGTTCTCCATAGTAGCACCGGCTTACCCATTTCTGTAAAGTCCTGACTGCCCTGGAACTCCCTCTGTAGCCCGGGCTGACCTGTCATAGATACGCCTGCTGCTGCCTCCCAAGGGATAGGATTAAAGGCGTGTGGCACCACTCCTGGCCTTTTTGTGTTACATTTGGTGGGGGGCACATGGGCTGTGGCCCACATTAGTCAAAGGACAACCTGTGGGACTATTCTCCTCCCTACTGTGGGGTTCTATAGTTTGAGTTCAGGTGTCAGCCTTGAAGGACAGCGGCCCTACCCAATTGACCATCTCACCAGCCCTTTCTCCCCCTTAGTGCCCTCTCGGCTTTTTGTCCCACAAACCTCAAAATTTCCTCCAGTTTCCCTTTGTAGCATAATATTGATAATATTGAGCCCTCGCTGACTTCTCCTTCCTGCTCACCTCCCTTCCCCTGCCTCAGTAAGCGCTACGAATCGCAGCTTCGGGACCTCGAGCGGCAGTCAGAGCAACAGAGGGAAACCCTCGCCCAGCTGCAGCAGGAGTTCCAGCGGGCCCAGGCAGCAAAGGCTCCTGGGAAAGCCTGACCCCATGGGAAGGGGAGGGGAGGGAGGGATGAGGCTAACCCTGAGCCAATAAAATATACACAGAACCAAGCCTTCTTTCTAGCCAGTCTTTCTTCACCGGTCTTCCATCCCAGTACACTTCACACCTCTGAGATTCACATTCTTAGAACCGAAATCTCTGTGGCCGCATTCTGGTGTTTTGTTTTCCTGTGGCTGAGAACTGAGCTCAGGGTGTTGCCTGTGCGCCTTCAGTTTCAAAACTTAAGTCTAAAATGGCTCCAGCTATTTCTTGCCCAGACATACAACCCTTTAGCCTCCCTTATGTCGGTTGGTTACCTGGAGACGCCGGAACAGACACTGCCTACAGTGCAACACGTCATTGCCACGGAACTGGCATGGTCGCTCACAGCGAGCACCTGTCTCCCTGAGCAGCTCTAGAGCATTTCCTGGTTTTCACCTGTCTTCTCAGGATTGGTTTGAATGTGCCTTTAACTACTCAGAAATAACTTCTAAGATTTTAAAATTTATTGTATGTATGTGATCACACTGTAGCTGTCTTCAGACACACCAGAAGAGGGCATCAGAAACCATTACAGATGGTTGTGAGGCACCGTGTGGTTGCTGGGAATTGAACTTAGGACCTCTGGAAGTGCAGCCAGTGCTCTTAACCACTGAGCCATCTCTCCAGCCCTCCTTCCAAATTCTTATGTCACTAAGTCCACAGGGATCGCTGTCATTCGGGAGCCCCTGCCTCTTAGGGTCTTAACAAGAAAAACAGGTGTTTTAAGGAGCCAGAAGTGAAGGGATCCCTGGGATTAACGTTCACCGATATTTTGCTCTTGGGTACGAGGATGGCTCCCAGGGCCTCATGTATCCCACCAAGTCCTTTAATGCTGAGCTGTACCAGGTACCTCCTGGGACAAGAACCACTGCCCCTTGGTCTGTGCTACCTACATTCAACCCACTCCCCAGGCAGTATCAAGCTCCACACACTGAAAGATGGGAACAGGGTTCAGGTAGTGTTTTGATTTATTTTCTTAGTGTTGTCACAGTGACAAGAACCCCCAGAGTAGGACAAGGAACCCTCAACAGAACCTCTTGTCACTGCCCTCTGCCCTGGACTCAGCCTCTAGGCCTCCCCTGGCCCTTCACAGGCTGGCATGTGGCGGGGGCCATACTCTCCTGCACAGATGGTGTGCCACATTCCCCAGAGGTGAAGCTAGTTGCAGGTATTCAACTTGGTTACATGATCACCGGTCCCATGGGGCTGCAGCTGGCTTCCACAGTGGTTTTGTAAACAGGTGACTTCACTATCCCAGGGTGGCTGGCCACCTTTCAGGATTTCTGCTCTGATATAATGGCCACCATGCATGGCCGCTCACTCCTGGTATGAGTTGCTATGTAAACCAACAGGACTTCATCCTCAGAACAGTGCCCGTGCAATCTTCCTTCCTGTGGCCTTGATTCTGGGAAAGGAGCCCCCTCCTCCCTCGCTCGGAGGAGTTCCTGAGGCAGAGGGGCCGCTGTGAGAACCTGAGGTGGCAGCAGAGGGTCTTCTGCGCTGCCGCAGGAGGAAGTCATGAGATGCTCCGTCCATGGCATAGAAGACATTAGCTGAGTGTGGGATGGTCAGCTCTGTGGGTTCAGAAGTGGGGATGAAGCATTTGGTCCTCCCACAAGCGCCAGCTACAAGCACCTTCCTTTGGTGTGCCCTCCCTCCAGCCTGCTCACCTCGCTCCCCTGGTAGCAGCTGCACCAGCTCAAACTCTGAAGCCACAGCAGAATCGCGATTGTTCTTCTTAAGGACACGGCTAATAACACTTGGAGCCTTGTCCTGGCTTGTCACCTTGCAGAAGAGACCGAAAGAACAATAAACAAGCCGGGCAGTGGTGGCGCACGCCTTTAATCCCAGCACTTGGGAGGCAGAGGCAGGTGGATTTCTGAGTTTGAGGCCAGCCTGGTCTACAGAGTGAGTTCCAGGACAGCCAGGGCTATACAGAGAAACCCTGTCTTGGGGTAGGGGGAAACAATAAATATACCATAATGACCTTTTCCCATCCTTTTAACCCAACCAAAACAGGTCACCTGTGTCTAATACTTTAAACAAGAGCCAGGCAGTGGTGGTGCACGCCTTTAATCCCAGCAACTGGGAGGCAGAGGCAGGCGGATTTCTGAGTTCGAGGCCAGCCTGGTCTTCTGAATGAGCTCCAGGACAGCCAAGACTACACAGAGAAATCCAGTCTCGAAAAAAATAAACAAGAAATCCAAAATAGTGGCTGCCAGTGCCCCATCAGACCACCAGCACTTCTCTGTGGGAAAACTGTTGGCTCTGACCGTTTAATGCAGCTCCTGAAAAGTCAGGGTGTGGCCGCTAATGCACAGTTGCCACCAACATCTGAGTCCCACAGAAGCTATAGCTGAGTCCTTCTGGCCACCCAAACCCAAAATTAATGCCTAATAAGGTAAGGTCCTTCCCGCCCTGCCCAGCCCCAGGCTCCCTCACCAGGATGCTCTTGTAGACGCTGCCGTCCTCCCCCAGCTCCATCTGGACTCGGATGATTCGGCAATCAGACGACCCTGGCCCAGACGCCCCGCCCCCAGATCCAGCACTCCTAGAGGCCCCCTCTCCTGTGCCCCCACTCAAAGGAGATCCACAGGAGGCTGAGCGTCGGTGACCTCGAGAAGGCCTAGGGGAGGAGGTTGGAGGAGAGAGGTGGCCAGGGTCAGCAGGGCTGTGCAGGGAGGAGCCGCTTTCCAAGGCAGAGTCCAGAGATGAGACGGAAGGCCACTTCATGTGCTAGGGGCAAACGGGTGAGGTCATGAACGAAGGGAGGGAGGCTGAAGAGATAAGTCCTGATGTGGTCAGAGGCAAGAGCAGGCTCACCTGGGCGAGGCGAGTCAGCAGAGGAGCCGGGGTTCCAGGCACCTCATCTCCCCCCACACTGGGTCGATCCCAGGACACAAGCGGGGTGGGGCCTCCAACAGAGCCCAGAACTCTGCAGAGGCAAGAAATTAGTGCCAGGGGCAGTCGCAAGTTCCCTCGAAACCGGCTCCCAGCCAGCCAGTAATGTCCTCACTCCGTCCACTGTGTGATGACTAGTGTTGGCCGAAGCGTCCTTGCAGCAGGGGAATCACTGGTACCCGGTGGCTCCACTTCACAGGATACGCGGTGGCTGGACAGGATAGGCATGGGCAGAGGTTAGGACGTGCCACCAATGCACATACACACACCTGTCCCCGAGCCAGAGTTCTAGAACCCAACCACCCAGCCAGTCACCTCTGAGCTTCAGTCAATGGCTGGAGGCCCTGGAGCCATTGCTGGATATCGGGGTTAGGTCGGAGGTCGTAGCCGCGGCACTGGTTCTGCAGGCGCAGCAGCTCCGAAAGCACGGCAAACTCCTGGGAAGGAGCCCTCAGACTGCAGGAGCCAAAACTCAGGGCCCCTGACTTCACCCCCCCCCCCAACTTCCTGGGACACAGAGGGGGAAATCCGCCACCCAGCCCCACCCCCACACTCCTCTCACCTTCCTCCGCTTGTCAAAATTAATGTAGCCGTTCTGTGAGGGTAGTGGGAGAGGGATGAGGGGCTAATCCTGCTGGGGTGCCAGTGAGAACACCCCCCTTCCCCAAACACAGCCAGTGTACCAGACACTGAGACCTCGGCATCCCATCCCTCCTCTCCCTCCCATTCACATCTCAGACCTAAACCCAACCTGATCCTTTTTTGTTTGTTTTTGAGACTGGGTCTCACTGTGTAGCCTTGGCTGGCCTAGAACTCACTATGTAGATCATGCTAGCCTTGAAGTCAGAGCTCTTGCCCCCTCTGCATTCTGAGTGCAGAGATTAAAGGTGTGTGCCACCATGCTGGGCAAACTAAATGTTTAAAAACAAGCAATGTGGACAGGCTGGCCTCTAAGTCAGAGAGACTGGCCTGCCTCTGCCTCCTGAGTGCTGAATTACAGGATGCCCAGTTTCTCTTGACATTGACAGAGAGCATCTAGCTTCTCATGAGAAAATGGAGCTCACAGCGGGACAAGGAACTTTCTGGAAACCTCAGTGTTTCGTTTTGTTCGCAATGCTGGGGATGGAACCCAGGGTCTTGAACAATCCAGGGAGTCACTCACACCACTGCCAGCTACTCACCCTTTACATATTTAATAAACTATATGTGCCAACGTTCCCAGTGTGCCTAAGCACTTGACAAATTACGAATGTATGTTTCTCTCCCACTAACAGGCTGATGTACATACATACAGTCGGATTAATACCGACAGACCACACTGACGTGCAGAGGTTGAACTACTTCCGGTGGTAGTAACAGAACCTGACTCCAGAGACTGCACTGTTTCTCCCGCCTGTAGCCCCTCTGTGGAAGGGTGTCTGCCTGCCCCTGAGGGGCACATGTTGAGCCACCAGGGCAGATCACACACACCCCCACTGACCTCTAGCTCATCCTTGGAGGCTGCGTCCAGCATCACGAGATCCTTCAGGAAGGTTCCCAGATACGGAACCACACCCTGCAGGCAGAGACCGGAATATGAGCCCTTCTCTCCTTCCCTTCAGACACAACTGTCTATTCACCTCACCAGGTAAGCCACCCGTTCCCAGCCCCACTGAACACTCACCCCACCCCTGAAGCCAGACCTTGGGGCTTTCTTGGAGTGTGGCTCCACAGGGGGCTGCAGCTTCACTTCCTGGTGGTGACAAAGAAAAGGTGATGGGGAGCAGGGGAGGAGGGAGCAGGTGTGGAGGCTGGGGAAAGCAAGATTGCCCTCACCTGCATAAGGAGTTCTCTGCTCTGGGAATAATTATCCTCCTCTGAGAAAATCTGGCACAGGCTGGAAAAGACTCTGAGGCTGTCCCTAGAGAGGAAGAACAGGGCCCTGAGTGCAAGCCCGGGGTTCGGAAGCTTCCGCACCCCAGGCCTCAGGCACTTCAGTCATCCTACCTGGTTGTCTCCCCCCAGGCTGCCCGAAGCCTGTGGATAGGGCTGGACTGCAGAGCAGACACAACAGCATAGACTGAGGAGAAGTTCCGAAGCAGGCGGCACTCCTGTGGGGACCCGGAGAGCACAGAGTCAAGGCCCTAAGGTCCCTCGCCACCCCACGAAAGAGTCCCCAGCCAGCAGCGCTGTTCTCTCTTACCTCGGCCACACGGATCCACTTCTCCAGGAGCCGGGCCCTCTGTGGGGGTCGGAGTGGCCTCACAGTCACCTCTCTTGGCCCCTCTCCAGTTGAGGTGGCCCCCAGGACAGAGCTAACTACTGCCCCCGCCACCTTGTTGAACTGCATGACGGTAGCTCGGACAGACGGGCAGAGGTGAGAATGTCCTGGCCGGTCCCTGTGACCCCACAGGCTTCCCAAACACTGAGAGGGGATCAGATTGAGAAACAGCTCCTGCAGGGCAGAGGTCATAGGTTACAATTTAGGGTCAAGCCAGGCAAGTTTCCAGTATGGGTGGGGGGTGGGGGAGATCTGAGGCTCTTAAGTGCAGTGGGGTCAGAGTTCAAGGGGGAACAGCCAAGGGGCGAAGGGAAGAGAAGGGTCAGAGAAGCAGACGGAAGAGGAACTGCACCAGGAGTATTGGAAGCAAGAAAAGGATCTGGAGCCAGGGAGAGGTTAGTAAGGGGTCAGAGAATGTGGGGTCAAAGGTCAAGGTCTCACCGCATCTAGCAGGGTCAGCTGTTCGGCCAAGTGGTCAGCGAGGAACACCAGGACATCCGTGGGGTCAGCAGGGGAATCGCCAGGAAGGGCCAGGGGCTTAGGAAGGTCGGGGGCCCGGGGGTCCACCCGGGCCCGGAGGTTTCGGATGAGGTCAGCACTGCCCCCCACAACACCCTCCCGTGCTGCATACCCTGTCCGAAGCAAGAAGCTCTCAAGCCGGTCAAGTTGACCCTTGACCTCAGAGCCAAAATCCTCAGGGTGAGAGGCCAGCCAGGTTGAAAGTACAGAGATGGCTACCCTGAGAGAAGGGGAACCAGCCAGGGGTCAGAGGTCCAGCCTCAGCTCCCTCTGAGGGGACTGAGGTTGAGACAGGGCCACTCACCCTGTGGTCCTCTCTAGCTCGCCTGGAGGATGCGATTCGAGGGCTTCCAGCCTGGGGATGAAGAGAGGGTCTACCTTGCAGCTTTTCCAGCCCCCCTGGTGCTGGGGGTGCTCAGAGGGGATCCAGGAGCCTCCTAACCCTTGGCCCCTGACCTGTCAGTCACAAGCCCAAACAGGGCAGGAGTGGAGGTGAAGGCCCGGTGGGTGGCCAGCAAGGCTGGAGTGAACGTCATGTCAGCCCCTGACGTCCTGGCATCCAAGAGGTGTCTGACCAGGGCCTCCAGGGTACCAGCACGGAGCCTTCGGGAGGAGCGAGGGGGAGGCAAGGGAGCCTGGAGAACATGGAGGGCGTCTCACTGAAGGTCTCCTCAATCTTACTGTTAGGTGTCTGGGAGACTCCAGACCTAGTTCATTTTTGCCACGGTTCAGAAATGGCTTAAATCACACAACACAAGAGTGCTACCAGATCTCCAGCCTAATGCTCTGGTAACAAAACAAAACAAAAAAAATCAAATTAAAAACCGAGAGGCAACACCTCAAAATCGTGATCTCACCAGGGGATCAAGAGGCCTATACTGGCGGCTTGTGACAGTAAAGGTCGCACCATCCTCCTCCTCGTCCCAGACTGACACAGAAGCCTGGAGGAGCAGGAAGAGGAAGTGAGTTGCACAGCGCCTTCAGTCCCCAGCCATCGACCCCAGGCCCTGCTCCTCCCTCGGCACCCTCACCTGTGATGGCGGGGGATAATACCAGCGAGTGCGAGGGGTAGAGGGTACTGGTGACCCCAGGTCTACCCCACCCTGGGGCTCAGACAGCCCCCCCTAGCCACCTCAGAGCTCGGTGGAATGTAAGAGATTGCAGTGGGGGTTTCAACTGAATGCAGAAACCCTTCTTCTGGTCACCCCCAAATCCCCTTCCCCCCACAGCTGAGCCCAACACAGCAAAAAAGCAGGGAGCAAAGTCATGAGCAGAGCTCCCGAGGAAGCACAAAGGCAGAGAGACCTGAAGCAGAGAGAAGCTGAAACTTCAGGCCGGCGCAAGACCCGCCCTCCCTGACAGAACCAGAGGAGCCCAAATTTAGTCCTTCCGCAGAGACTCCCTTTCCCCAGGACCCCGAATACAGCTTCCACTTAATCTCAGCACTGGGGAACCCCTGAAGGTGGCTGTTCCAATCCCAGTTACAAGAAAGGGAAGTAGGGATGATGGGGGGGGGGACGGTAGACTCAGAGTCATGTGGCCCTAGCCCCTCCCCCGACCGATCCCGAAAAACCAGCCTTGCCAGTCACCCTAACTTTACCAATGTCGGGGCCCAGGAGTCTGGGTCCTCGGGCTCTGAATCTAACTTCTTGGACCCTCCTGAAGCCCTAAATCCTGCTGCTGGTCACAACTATCAGTCTCTAAGGACCACGCTCTACCTATCCTGGGATCATCTCTCCAGGTGCCAGAACCTCTTGGCTTGCTGCCCTCTATTGAGCACCAGGGGGTGGGGGAAGAGGCGGCGAAATCTGAGGGCTCCCTCCCCAATCCTAGAGGCTGAGGATCTGGTTACTGTGGAAACAAACCCCTCCCAGCCAAACAAAAACGAGGAGAGAGACAGGGACCAAGACACACTACTGCCCAGTGGCAGCCGTTTGAGGCAGGTATGGGCACGGAGGGCCTGAGACCCGCAGGCACAGCCAGCCTGCCTGCCAGCCAGGCATTCCAGGCAGGAACTCGGCGGGTTCCTGCGGGCGGGTTCAGGGCGAACTTCAGAGACACCCGGACCCGCAGCCAGGGGACAGATACCCATCCAGAGAGAGAAGAGTGTGGCGGGGTGTGAGTGAGGCAGGGAGGAAGAGACCGAGGGACCCAGGGACACCAAAAGGAGAAGAGTCTCAAGTATTTAATGCCCTGCCTCCCGCCACCCGCGTCTCACCTCTTCTTCTTCCTCATCCTCTTCCTCCTGCCCCCCGCCCACGGCCCGGCCACCTGGCTCCCCACCCTTTTCGGGGTCCCGGCTCCGGAAGCTGCTCAGCACGACTCCCCCGGGGGGGTTTGTGTCCAAAAGCAGCCGCAGGGGCCGCGGGAGCATGGCCGAGAGAAGGAATCAGCGGGGTCGGGCCATGGGGGCGCCTGGGGAGAGACGGGTGGGATTGGGGTGGAGTCAGACGGGCGTGGGGGAGACCGGCAAGAAGGGACCTGGGTGGGAGCCCCTCGGGAAGGCTGGGGGAGGGGAGATACAGGAGTGGGGAAACCCGAGCCCTCGGTGCCGTGCTAGGGATTAGGGGGATAACTAGTGCGGAATGGGCAGGGTCACCCGGTGCTCCGGCTCTGACCTGCTCGGGAAGGGTGAGGGGCTGCGCACGGGTCCCCGGCCTCTGTTCTTGTCGGTCTCCGGCCCTCTACCGAGTCCCCTTCCCGGCTTTTCCGCGATGCCCCACTCCTGCACCCCGCCGGGCTCCCGGGCCCTCCCGCCCTTTCCGCTTCCCCCCTCCCCGCGTCCGCCCGACAGCAGGAGCCAAAAAGGGAAGGAAGTGAGGACAGGAGCCAGGGCGACCGACTAGGGGAGCGCTGGATGCCGGGGGCTGGGACGCAGGCTGCAGGTGCTCCCACTCACTCCACTGTCCCCTGCAACCCTACTCGGGGATGCTGAAGCCCACGTCTCCCAGCCCAGACAGACAGGAGATCGGGGTCCCGTCTCAAGCCTCCACGGAGGGCAGATACGGAATTTTAAGTCACTTTCTCTAACAAGAGCGACGCTGCCAGTCCCGAGGACAGCGCCCTAGTGAGGGCGCGACCCCGTTACTGCAGCCGGAGAATGACACCGCCCCCGCCAGCACCGGAGTGCGACGGAGCAAATCCGCGCCGGGTTTTCTGAGCCGCCCTTATGCCCGCCCACTCGCGGGGGGGGGGCGGATGCCCGCTAGTGCAGCGCTTCCGGTTCCACTCCGGTCCGTCCCTCCGGGCGTCCGGCTCTCCGGTGCGCCAGCGTGCGCGCAGTTCCTACGGTGGCTGCGTCGTCTCCCCTGGTGTGGTTAGACCAGGTAAAGGCAAGGTGGTGACCGAGAGGTCGGCTGTGCTTGGAAACGGGAGACTGAGAGGCCCGCATGGAAACTCTGAGATTCAGACTTGATTGGCTCGCGAGGACCGGCGGACAGGAGGGGACAGCCATCCTTTTAGTACGGCACGAGGGACACTGGTGAAAGGACGAGGCCCACCAGGCCTGGGTCCCGGAGATGGCGAAGGTGGAGCAGGCAAAGGAAACGCTGTGGAATGGATGGAGGGCTGGAGAGGTAGGCTTTAGTCCGCCGTGGGCTCTACTGTTGTGGGCTGTCCAGAGGTCCCTGTTGTGGCTTTATTCCCTGGGCGGTGATTCTCAACCTTCCTAATGTTACGACCCTTTAATGCCGTTCTCCAGGTTGTAAAATTATCATTGCTACTTCGTAACTGTGATTTTGCTAATGTCGTGAATCCTAATGTAAATAAATGTCTCGTATTCCCGATGGACTTGAAGGGGTCGTGACCTACAGGTTAAGAACTGCTCTCTAGAGCATACAGTGATTTTTTTTTAAGTATAAAATAGAGTTTATTCAGGGCATGGAGAGGGGAGTCAAGAGGATAGTAGAGGCAGAGAGAGAAAGAGTAGAGAAGTAGAGGCTGGCCGTGAGCACCTGAAGATGGGATGGGGGAGGGAACGAGAGGGAAGGGGTGAGGGGACAGACCCGGGAGCAGGAAGGCAAGAGCAAGAGACAGTGTTTCTTTTTGACCCTGTGACTCTGTATTCTCGTATTTAGTTCTCTCAACAAAGGCTTGATACCTGTAAATCAGGTTGGCCTCGAACTCAGGGATCCACATGCCTCTGCCTCCAGAGTGCCGGGATCAAATGAGTGTGCCACTAAGCTTCGCTTTTTTTCTCATTTTAAAATTTTAATTCGATGCCAATAGCTGTAGCCCACATAACAAAAACCCGTTGGGCTTCTTGGTCATTTTAAAGATGTACTGGAAACAAAAATCTTTGAAAACCACTGGAACATTAAGAATGGTAGATTTTGCCGGGCGGTGGTGGCGCAAGCCTTTAATCCCAGCACTTGGGAGGCAGAGGCAGGCGGATTTCTGAGTTCGAGGCCAGCCTGGTCTACAGAGTGAGTTCCAGGACAGCCAGGGCTACACAGAGAAACCCTGTCTCGAAAAACCAAAAAAAAAAAAAATGGTAGATTTGTCTAAAAACAAAACACTTCTAGGCATGGTGTCCCGATGCCATTTTTGTTACTCCGGAGGCAGAGACAAGTGGATGTATCTCTGGGACTTCGAGGCCAGCCAGTTTTGGTGAGGGTCCAGGCCAGCCAAGGCTACATAAAAGAGACCTTGTCTAAAAACAAGAACAAAACGACAAAGATAAAGTTAAAAAAAAAAAAAAAAAAAAAAACAAAAAAAAAACCCGACTAATCCAAGCCATTCAGCGGAGGGAGTAAAAGAGGCTATGAAGGATGCTGTTCTGGGTAGAAGCAACTGGCATCATTTGGGCCAGAGTGGGATGCTCTTCTGTGCAGGAGCTATTGGAATCATTTGGGCCTGAGATGAGGGTGGCTTCCAGTGTCATTACTGCGACTTCTGCAAGAGAAGAAATAAGTGGGTGATTTGAAGCTTTGGGAGTGAGGTGAGTTCCTTCTGGTTAATCTAGAAACATCCTTATAGTTACGGGTGCGGGAGCAGGCTGGGGCTGGCATTTGCCACCTGCCAGACATAGTCCCAAGTGTCCTAGCTCCTGAATTTTCTAGAAGACACCGTGGGTCAGCTGAGACACCGAGCAAACCCCATCGCTGGGCTGTGCCCTGAGCTTTGGAGTTTCTCCCGTTGTTGACATGTTGAAATTGTCTGGATAAATAAGACTCTGACTTGTGGGCAGCACAGTGGGCTCCCTGGTCACTGTTCTTTCTTGCTTTAGGAGACTGTTTCCCTCTGTAACAGTCTCTTTGTCCGCTGCCTACTCTCATGGTTTGATGGCACCCCACTTTACTCTGTAATAAATCCTGATTGTCCTCTGCTCTTTAAAAATAAAAATTTAAGCTGGGGGATGCTTAGCAGGCAGACTCAATCACAGGCTTGAATGTGATCCAGGATCCTACAGGGTTCTGGGAAAAAAACTGCTTCCCTAGAGTTGTCCTCTGATACCAACCAGGTGTGGTAACACACCCCACACATTCATACACACTCACAAGGGAAGCGCTTTAAGAAGAAGAAAGATGGGCTAGTGGGGTGGCTCAGGAGGTAAAGGTACTTGCCGTTCTGAGTTTGATCCCCAAGACCCACAGGGTAGAAGAAGGAGAAAACCAACTCCCACAAACGGTTTTTGACCTCCACATGTCTGCTGTGGTATACACAGTCCCACACAAAGAAATGTAACTTCTAAAACTGACAAAGGTCCAGTAATTGAGTGTGATAACACTCCATTAATCCTAACACATAGGAGGTGGAGGGAGGAGGAGGAAGAATTTTAAGATTATCCTCAAAAACCTGGCAGTGGTGGCACACACCATTAATCCTAAGAAGGAGGCAAGCAGATCTGTTAGTTCGAGGCCAGCCTGGTCTGCAGAGTGAGTTCCAGGACAGCCAGGGCTACACAGAGAAACTCTGTCTCAAAAAAAAAAAAAAAGCCAAGGTAGAGGCCATGGGGTGTGTTTCATCTTCAAGCAAGTTGAGGGCAGCCTGAACTACACCAGACCTGTATCAACAAAAATGTAATAAATGTATAAAAATGTATGATTAAATGTCGCCTATTTCATTTTACTCCTCTCTCCACCATGAGCCAAGGTTTCTGGGTAGCAGCCTAGAACTCAAGATAGAACTCAAGATCCTACACGAGTCTCTGAAGTACTATTCCTGGAAACACTGGCCAACACACCTGGCTTTTTTTTTTTTTTTTTTTTTTTCCCCCTTTTTTAAATGTAGCTACTAATTCTTTCAATTTATGTGTGTGTTACATCTCTAATGGATGGAACTGCCTGAGTAATTTTTAAAATCACTACTCCTAAGGAAACAGATCCAGGTCTGAGGTGAACTACACTGAAAATGAGGAAGGATTCAGACCAGGTGTGTGTGAAGCAGGTGTGTGTGAAGTCACACCTGGCTCTGCAGCCTGCGTCCCTCCCCAGAGTAACCAGCAGGAGGAGGTAAAGCCCAGAAGTGGGGCACTGTTACCTTTGACTCTCTGGGAAGGGTCAGGCTGGCAGGCGTGACCTTCTCCTTTGAGACTCCAGGCATCATCAGGTAGGCAGCTATGGGAAACAGATTGGGAAGATGTGGGCTTGCCAGAGGGAGAAGGAAGTGGGTCAGACTTCAGAGAGTGGGCAGGGTATGTCCTGTGAGGACAGGCCTCACACTTACCCAGCCAGCCTAGTGCCTTGATGAATCCCAGAAGGAGAAAAGCAGACAGGAACAGGCCTACGCTGTCCTCGACTGAGGGCCCGGAGAAGCCTAGCAAACAGAAGCAGTGCAAATGAGCTTGGTGGTTCCCAGGGCTCACCCTGGTTCAGAGGTCCCCCTGGCAATTACCTGCCACCTCCAGGGTGACTTCAGCACTGCGCCCGGATGCTGGCAGGCTAGGGTGGTGCACCTGACAGGCATAGCGAACTCCATGCTGCTTGGCAGTGACTGGGGGTAGCTGCAAGTGCCCAGACTGGCTGACAGAGCCATCGGAATGGTGTCGGACGGTGGAGAGCCACGTCTTTCCCTCAACCTTTCTAGAACTTCCTTCTGGGCCACCTCTGAGCTCCCATTTCACCTCCAGGCCCTCCGCAGGGTAGAAGTGGGACGCAAGACAGAACAGTTCTGGGGGTGACTCTCCTGGGGCAGCCCACACAAGGGGTGCCGGTGTTAGAGACACTCTGGGGGGCTCTGAAGAAAGAACAGGAAAGGAAACTGAGGGAATCCACCTCCTTCAGTTGTCTGTCTCCCCTTAGAACTTCACAACAACCCCATGCTAAAGCTTCCGGATGCCTGAGACTCCCAGCTATGCTCAGTATCATCCCTCCCCGCTGCCACGGTGTTCCCCAACTCACTGTGCACAGTCAGCTCCAGGGAGACCTGTCCTTGCAGATAGGGCAGGTGTACAGTAGCCAGGTAGACGCCCTCCTGAGAAGGCTTCACGGCAGGCAGCCAGAAGGTCCCGTTCCCAGTCCACGGCCCCCAGGGCTCATCATCGTCCCAAGCAGCAAACGCTGCAGCCTTTTCCTGGGCTGGTGGCATTTGCCCAGCCAGCCCAGGAGTTGCAGCCAGCAGCAGGTAACCCTTTCCCCTGTGCTGGCGTCGCCACTCCAGCCCGAAGGGAGGAGGACCTGCGGCCAGAGAAGGACCATCTTCCAGAGCGGGCGGCGCGTAGGCAAAGCTCAGGTCCAGCACTGCATCCTTTCCCAGTTGGACTCGAGGGGCGGGGCTGTGGGTGAGGACAGTCAGCACCGCTGGGAAGAAAGGAAAAGGGGAAGCAGAGCTCAGGGCCATCCAAGCTCCAGTTTACCCACGCTTCAGAGTTGATACTACTACTGTAAGGCTAAATCAAGGTGATGGGGGAGCGGGGAATCACAGCCCTGGAGATTCTGTGCTGAGCACGCTGCCAACCAAGATTCTCAAATTCTATAGATGGCCGGGATCTAGACACACCAGAAAAGGGCATCAGATCCCATTACAGATGGTTGTGAGCCACCACGTGGTTGCTGAGAATTGAACTCAGGACCTCTGGAAGAGCAGTCAGTGCTCTTAACCGCTGAGCCATCTCCAGCCCTTATTTTTTACTTTCCTACATTTTTACTGACTCATTTGTTGTGTATCTGTATTCCTGCATGGTGTGCTTGTGGAGGTCAGAGGACTTCCCAGACGGACAGAGTGAGGACAGTGTGGGTCCTGGATGAAGCTCACTTCATCAGCCTGGCAGTGAGGGCCTTTACCCAGTCACCTCCGTGACCATGCAGGGCTCCTGCTGTTTGTTTTTGAGGTTGTATTTTAATTACAGCGTCCCTCACTGGCCTCCCATATCCCCCCCCTTCAAATTCCTGACCTCTTTTATTGCTACTGTGTACATATTTGTATGTGTATATGCATGTGTATATTCCTAGTACAACCTGCCTATAACATGTGTCTAACAAGTGGTTAGAACTGCGTGCTGTGTGCACTAAGTATTAAGGAAAACAGACTCAACGCTGGCTATGCAGCGCCACGCCCAATTGTGTGTCCAGCACGAGCAAGGCCTGGCACTGGGTTCCCAGACATTCCAACAAGAAGGAGACTAACCAGGGCTGGAGAGATGGCGCAGCGGTTAAGAGTGCTGACTTCCCTTCCAGAGGTCCTGAGTTCAATTCCCAGCAACCACACAGTGGCTCACAACCATCTGTAATGGGATCTGCTGCAGGATCCACTGCCCTCTTCTGGTGAGTCTCAAGACAGTGTACTCATATGCATAAATCAGAAGGAGATGATTTCCTACCCTAGTGTTCTGTGAAAACATAGCCATCCAGGTAGGGTGGCCTAAGCCTGCTGCAGCAGCTTTCTGGAAGGTGAGGTAGGAGAGTCCTCAACTGACCACTGACCTGCCTGGGCCACACAGTGAGGGCAAAGGAAGTCTGCTTAGTAGCTGACCTTGTGTCTCAACCAAAAACTGCCAGAGGCTGGGGCTGAGGTTTGGTGGTACAGAGCTCCCTAGTGTGCACAGACTCTGGCTCAGTTCCCTGGGGGCAGGCAGGTGACACAGCAACAAATAAAGCCACTTTCCTGATTCTCTCTTCTTATATATGAGATTTTAAATGATTTCTTTTATGTGCATTGGTGTTTTGCCTGTATGTCTGTGTGAGGGTGCCAGATCCCGAGGATGGAGCTGTGAGCTGCCGTGTGGTTGCTGGGAATTGAACCCCGACCCTCTGGAAGATCAGCCAGTCCTCTTAACTGATGAGCCATCTACCCAACCCTGTTTTCATGAATTTCTAATCAAGCAGAAGTGACCTGAAAGGGACTTGATGAGGAAGACAGGACATAACAACTTGATTTCACCCCAAGAGTCTATGAGAAGCAGTCTTCCAGAATCAGCCCTGCCTCTGAGCACCCCCGGAGCTCAGACAAGAGCCTAGAGAGATGACTTTAAACCACAAACTGCACTTCTGAGGATCCAAGCTCGGTTCCCAGCACCCATGCTCACAACCACCTGTAACCCAGCTCCCGAGGATCCAACCTCTTCTGGATTCCCTGGGCAGCTGCACTCACATGCACATACCCGGACACACACACACATAAAACGAGAACTTTATATACAGCTAAACAACTAATACAGTCACTGAGCCACACACTCCGGCCCTGCAGAAGGCACACGGGTTTCGACAGGTCTAGAGGCACGGTGAGTCTACATCTGGTGACCTGTCGCTGAGCACCCAGGGCCACCCTGTAACAGGGATCCACATGCCTGAACTTTCAGTATGTTCTTTGCTGGTTATCTGGAGCTTGATCTGGGAAACACGAAGTCCTAACTTTTTCTTGGTGCTAATTACATTCATTGGTTCAGTGAATTGCTGCACATAGACTTGCTTCGATGTCACAGAGTAGCTGGGAAAATAGATCCTACTTTTTACAGTTGGAACAAACAGACCCACAGGGCAAAGGTTGCCACCAACATCCCACATGAAGACCGCAGTGTGAGGTCCAGTTCTCTTGAGAGAACTACGTCCTCACGATGGGTCTGCACAGGAGGAGCTAAGAATGTGGTGCTGCCAGACTGTCCCCATTAGGAGATTTCAAAAGATGAAGGCAAAGCACACAGAAGTTTGGTGAGAGTATTTGCTAAAAACACCAGAAATGGAGAAAGCTGATGATTCTATCTACCTGTGAGTTGATGTCCAGGGAGAAGAGCAAGCGCTCATAGACACTCAAGACAGGTCTACCCCATTTCTGCATGCCTGCCCATGGAGCTTCCCCTTCCCCTGTCCAGCACAGCAAAGTGGTGGGCCTCTGGGAACTCAAACTGGACTATTTAGCAAGTGAGTGGCCTGTGCAGTCTCCCTTCTGCCCACTAGAGGCCACTGTCCAAAAAGGGACCAAAGACCATGGCCACGAGCCTTAAGAAGAGGTTCCTTGCTGGACTTGATTATCGCTAGGCTCCAGTGGGCTTTGAAGAGACTCAAAGTGTGATTTTTGAAACCTGGAGTGAGTGCAGAAAAAAAATCCGGGTGTTGGGACTCCCTAACCTTACGAGTTTCTCAAATTCTGGTATCTGGAAACCGACACCCTGAACGCCTCCCCAACCCCTCTACAAAGCCCCGCCCCCAAACCACAGTAGCTTTCAGGTTTACTCTCCGCCTTCAATGAAAGGTGAAGATATAAAGTCTAACCAACTCCCTTAACAAAAGTGTGTGTGTGTGTATGTATATGTGTGTATATACACACACATATATATCAGCATATATATATGTACACACATATATGTATGATATATATATATATATACACACATACACACACATATGTATATATACTGATCCCCAGTTGGAGAAATGACCCATTCAAACCTCTCGCCAAACTGGCCGATCTAGACCCTTAAAAACCATCTCCTGCTCCTCTTCTTCTTGGCTACCTGTTGTCATGGTGATGAGGACAGGCTCCTGCTGAGGCTCCAGCTGTGATCTCAGCAGGCTGGAGAGGCTGAAGACTGAGCTGGATACGCTGACCTGCAGCCAATCCCCGTCCAGGGCCCGCGGGCAGCTCCGCTGCGGAATCAGACCTCTAGCCCACTTCGCCGAGGCGGGGAACGGGATGAAGCAGCTCAACTCGCAGTGTGGGGTGGGGGCGCCTGCGGGGTACCGCCTGAAAGCAGCCAGGAGCATTCCCGCGGGGTCTGCGGAACCGAAAAGGGTGTGACCGTAGCCCCGGCTGGAAACGCGCCCACTGCACACAGGCCGGAAGACACAGACTAGCAGAGTAGTGAGCGACTTAGCACCCAAACTTATTTACAGAAGGGAAACCCGAGGCCCGGGGTCCCTACGTGAGCTAAGAGGAGGCCATAGATGCAGGTGAGTCCCGAAGACTCACCATCCACCTTGAAGTATAGCTTAGGGTCAAGATCTGGCCGGGGCGGTGGTCCCCTGGGTCCATGGCGCAGTAGCAATGCGGCAGGTTTCTTGGACAAGCCACCCCCACCTGCATCCTCCACGAACCAGCACTCGATCGCCTCTGGTCCAGCCGAGACGACGGTCGCCAGGCCTGGGGGAGGGGCTCCGGTGACCAGGCGGCCACAGGGTGTCCGGCGACCGGCCCGCCCCTTCAGACCCGCCACGGGACCGCCTCCCTCTCCTTCCCAGCGTGTCCTTTCCTGAACAAGAAGTGGGGTCTGCTCACCCAGTGCCACGGCCACGAGCAGAGGCAGAGGCTTCATGGTGCTGCGATCTCCCCTACCAAGTCTCTTCTTCCTTTCACTTTCATTTTCCCTCAAAGGCCCGGGTGAGGAACTGGAAAGTCCCCGCCCGGGTCAGGTGAGGGCGTGACTGCAAGTTGGAGGAACACCGCCCACAAGGGCCAGACAGAGATGCCGAAACCCTGCCTCCGGCTCTCCCACCACTCCTCATCCTGCGCCCACCCCGTGGACCACCGCACAGCGTGGAAACTTTGAGCCCTTTAGCAGCCTAGGCTCCGCCCTTCGGCTGCGTCCTCTCAGCGCCACCTCCCTTAGAACCATCCTCCCGCGTTCCCAGACCTGTTGCCAGGTCCCAGCAAACACAGAGGGGTGTTGGGAAGCCAAGTGAAGTGACCAATAAATATTTTAATCACCGTTAAAAATTAAGACCTATACTACCCGGCTCACTCCTTGTTGCCACCCCACTTTCATGACAACCCGATTTGAGATCCCCATGGCAAGAGTGGGGGTAGTACAGAAATAAGGGGCGCATCCTTTCAGAGGAGAAAGGACAATCGGTAAGACTCAAAGGCCTCATCCCACAACACAAACACAGACCTCAGGCACAAACTAGCACAACCTGACTGTTGGCCCTGTGACTCCAGGATGCTCAAAAGGTCCCTTTTCCATCCCCTCACCGTGTTAGCACTACTCCGTGAAGGTGGGGCTCTGGTGTGCTCAAGGGAAAAGGAAAAAACAAAAAACGGCTTAGTTCCAGAGGTATCGAGGAAGGGGCTGAGGAATAAATAGAACGGGCTGGCGATGGTGCAACCTATGCCCTTCTCTAGAATATATACAAGTTCACAGAAGTAAGGGAAGACTGTTGGGTGGGGGGAACCCCGGGAGCCACGTTGCCCTTAGACTAAGCTCCCCACTGCCTGCCCTTCAGTGTGCTGCTCCTCCACCCCCACTGAAATCCATCTCCACTTTGTGCACGCTGGGTGGAGACCAGACACGCCTGTGGGACGGGGGTGTGGCCGAATTAGCCTCATCGCCACTGCCCCCGCCCACTGCGGAAGACTCCCTCTTGGGTTGCAATGCTGTCCCAGAAGGTGCCCCGGATCCAGGTCCAGGTACCGATCCGGCCCCGCCCACGCCCATCCGGTGCCGGCGCTCACAGTGTCCTCGGTGTCGCATGAAACTGTCCCGCCACATGAACTTCTTGGCGCAGACACTGCATTCATACGGCTTGAGGCCTGTGTGCGTCTTCATGTGCTCCGTCAGGTGGTGTTTCATCTTGAACTTTTTGTTGCACACGGGGCAGTCAAAGGGTCGCAGGTTGAGATGCATATTCACGTGCCGGTCCCTCATACTCTTATGTGAGAAAGCTTTCCCACAGTGGCACAGGAAGATCTTATTGCCGTCGCTGTTGCCTGTCCCTCCAGGGGCCCCGCCAGAGCCACTTGGTATGCCCAGCCCCACCGCGGAGGTGCCCCCCAGGGTCACTGCCCCGTGTTCTGCTGTAGTCCCTGGCGGCTGGCCTGGAGCCTGCGAAGAGGAGGATGGGAAAACCAAGATCTGGTTGCCCGGCACATCCAATGGAAGGAGGGGGCGTGGAGGGTGGGTGAGGGCATAGGAGGAAGGGGTGGGTCCTCCGGGGTCATCAAGCCCTGCCCCCGAGCCCCCACCCTCATAGGGGCCAAAGTCATTAGAGGATTCACAGAAGTTGACCTGTTCCTCCCCCTTGTCCGCAGGCTCCGTCAAGGTCCGAACGTCACTGATACTGAGGGTAGCCTCGGGCTCTCCCCCTGCAGGGACCCCCGAGCCACCCCCCAGTTCTTCATCCTCGTCATCCTCACAAGTCAACACCAGATCTTCCTCCTCTTCCTCATCCTCTAGATCCGGGTCTTGGTGGACCAGAGACGCCGGTGCAGGGCAATTTCTAGCTCGTTTCACATACACCCAGTGTTTCTGCGGCACCGCGCTGGCAGGCGTGCAGTTAGACCTCCGGAGCCCAGCCCCGGGGGCCACCGCCCCCCTCCCATCCCCACCGTCATCGCAGAGCTCATCCGCCTCCAGCAGCAACTTCCCGGAGGTGGTGCCCGCACTGCCAACCACGGGGACTGGGAACACCGGGCCACCATCTCGACGGTTCCCACTACCTGCTGCCGAGGCCACAAACGCATCCTGGGAGGAAGAGAACTCAGTGGACTCCCGGGGGCTGAAGTAGTTGCTACTGCTGGGAGACTGATTCTCGCTGGCCCGGCTGGAGGTGTGGGAGCGTACGGAGCCTACGGTGGCGGGGGCGACAGTCCCCCCACTCCCTGAGGGGACACCGGCACAAGGGACAGAGGCAGAGGGGGCTGCAGCAGTCGTGACAGTGGTCGCTGGGGCTGAGGACCGACCCTCCCGAAGGAGTTCTGTGCACTTATCCACAATGTGCCACATCTGGAGGACCGACCCCACTGTCAGGAAGTTGACAATGTCCGCCGCAGCCATGCTGAGGCGGCCCGTGTACGCTGAGGCCAGGACAGTCTCGAAAGCGCCTGGGTCCATGACGCTTGGCAGTGAGATGGAAGTCATGCCTTTGAGTAGGACCTGGTCGTGGAAGTAAGGAGAGGAGGCAGCCAAGACCGCCCTGTGAGCACGGAACTCCCGTCCCTGCACGCGGATGGACACATCGCAGAGCTGACCCTGGAGACGCTGCTGGTTGAGGGACTCCAGGAGGGCACTGGTCACCTCAGGGAAGGACACGTGTACCACTGCAGCTGCCGGCAGAGGCAGTGGCGGTGGAGCCAGCGACAGAGGCAGTGGGAGAGTGGCCCCACTGGGTGACAGAGGAGATGGCTCCATGTTGAGGAAGGAGATACCCCCCCAGCCACAGGAACAACGGAAAGAAGAGGGCGGCCGGGGGGGTCTCTAGGGGAAAACAAGAAAGAATAATAGCATTTTGAAAAGACATAGCCCATCACAGCATTTAAAAAAAAAAAAAAAACACCACTGAGATAGGTACACCTGTCAACCCCATGGTACAGATGGGGCAACTGAGGCTCAGAATTATTAAAACACCCAAGTACAACAATCAGACGACATCAAACCGCAGCGCTAGCAAAGAAAGTATTCCAACGCCGAGCTCAGTACTCCTTCCTGGGTCAGGAAATAGGGGGCTCTCGGGGAATGGGTGTCTGTCCTAGTCTACAGCTGCCCGACAGCCTCACTTTCAAAAAACGCCCCTCCTGGGTGTTACCCACCAATTTTCTTGGGGTGAAGGGGTGTCCTCCACAGTTCTCAAGCTCCGCCCCCGACAACCCCCGGTTAATCCCCGACTCCGCCCCTTCAGGACCCTCCAGTGCTCCGCCCCCTAGATCCCCGACCCCGCCTCGTATTTGCCCCCGCCCCCGAACCCCGCCCCCCACTCCTCCCCAATCGCGCCCTTGGACTGTTCCCCGGCCTGAGGGGGCCCCCAGCCCCGCGCGTCCCCGCTTACCTGGCCGCGCGCCCCCGGGCCCCCCCTCACTCGGCGACCAGAGCCGCAGCCCCAGCCCCTCCCGCCGCCATCTTGTGCCGACTCCCTCCGCCCTCCGCCTCCACTCCGCCTCCCGGACCTGCGACCTTAAAGGCGCAGGCCAGCACCCCTCCTGTGCCGCTGGGCAAAATTTGACCGACACCGACACTTTTCCTTTAAAGTACCGGCTCGTCATTCCGCCTTAAAGGTACCAGGTCCCCTCTGCGGTTGAGGACTCAGGAACTGATTCGGCCGAAGCCTTCGTTCCCCTTTAATCCTACAAGCCTACCTTTTCCCATTGACCAGTACTGGCTTCCGCTCCTCAGGCTCCACCCCGAGCTCTGGACATTAGCTTGCTCGCGGGATCTAACAGCCCTTTTCCCAGCATATGACAGAACCATGAAGCCCCGCCCCCTTCCTCCGGGCCTGGATTGGCCAAATAACCTTGAGTCAGCCCCTGATTGGCCTTTCCACTCATACCGCTCAAACTGAGAAAGTAAAGCGGCTTAAGAAGGCTTCGGAAGCACTTATCTTTTCAAGTGCCTTGGGGAAAGCTCAGGGAAGGGGAAGGGTGAGGGGGCATCCAGGTGACAGCTGTCACAGGAGAAAGACAAAGAATACAATAAAAAGAAATTCATTGTTTATTAATGTCTGTGTAAAACTTAAAACATCTGATTTTTTTGTTGTTGTTAAAAGAAACACCACCAAAACGGGAGGAGCTCCGTCCATCTTTTGCTCCGTCAACTTCCAACAGCCATACAAAACCTTCTGGATGCTGGAGGTGCAGGGACTGCTAATCAGAGTCTGAGAGCACGATGATCTCCTCGGGGTCACACTGTGTGGCCACACTCTGCAGACAAGTCATGGAGAAGGAAGGGTGAGCCAGGCATGGTAGCCCAAGCCTTTAGTCCCAGCACTGAGTTTGGGGCCAGCCTGGTCCACATACAGAGTTCTGGGACAATCAGGGCTACATAGAAAGACCCTGTCTCAAAAACAAAACAAGGCAGGCTGGAAGGCTGGAAGGCTGGAAGGCTGGAAGATGGCTCAACCACTCAGCACACTGCTGCTTTACAGAAGACCTGTGTGTTGTGTCCAGAATTCACATGGAGACTTACTGCCTTCTCCGTGTCTCCAGATCTCGAGGATCAGACGTCCTCTTCTGGTCTCCATGAGCACCAGGCACACATGTAGCACACACACACACGCCAACAAACATGTATTTATATAAAATAAATCAGTTTGTGTTTTACATGGGCTCACTATGGAGCCTTAACTATCCTGGACTCTCGGCGTAGACCAGACTGTGGCCGTTAAGTTATAGAGATCTGTGTGCCTCGACCTCATGGGGGCTGGGGTTAAAGGAATAAGCCACTATGCTGGGCAAAATAAACCGAAACACACACACACAGCCAGTCTCTGAGACTTTGTGGGTTCTTTTTCTCCCCCTTTATCTGCCTCCATCACTAGACAGGAAAGAAGTAAGGTAGAGGAGACAGACGGGAACGTCAGTCTAATGTAAGGTAGAGGAGAGAGACAGGGACCTCAGTCTAATGTAAGGTAGAGGAGAGAGATGGGAACCTCAGTCTAATGTCTCTTTCTGTTTCTTCTTCCAGCAACACTAACAAACCACAACCAAGCCCTGGACTACCACCAACCACGCCTCTGGGAGGAGGCAGGGAGGGCCTGGCTACCATTTATATGCTCTCCTGAAAAGTTCCCAGAATTCCAAACATCACGTCACACAACCAAAGCAATGGTCTGTAGCTGGCAAAGCCACATCTCTGCTAGAGCTGGAGGCCAGTCAGTCAGCTGCAGAGGTCAGCTGGAAGCAGCTACACATCCTACACGGGTTAAAATGGCTTTTGGTTGGTTGGTTGTTTTTTTTTTTTTGAGTTTTAGACAGTTTCTCTGTGTAGCACTGGCTGTCCTGGAACTCACTCTGTAGACCAGGCTGGCCTCAAACTCAAGAGATCCTCTTGCCTCTGTCTCCCAGGACCAAAGGCATGCACTACCACCACCCAGCTCTGAGTTTTTATAAAGAAACCAAAATTCCAAAATTGTCACTACACAAGCACACATGCATGAACACATTCACGCATGCACGGCAGGTGGGAAAACAGAAGAGCAGTAGGTACGACACCCACAGAGAGTGAAAGAGTGAGAACGAACTATCAGGACGCCACCCCAACCTACCTTATAAATACACGACCGGAGAGACCGAGACTGGGGGATCTGGAGAACCAGGGATGGAGAAGGGCTGCACAGGGAACTGGTCACCAGTTCATGGCTGGGAGAGTCCACCCTTGTGGAGGAATCAGCGACAGGGGCCACAGAGGCCACGGGGGGAGACAGAGTAGGCAGGAAGCCCGACTCCTGCCCACTGGTCTGCTGTGCCATCTGCTTTTTTATATAGCTAAGGACAGAGGAGAAATGACAGACAGGGCCTGAGACCACAGGGAGACCTAGAACCTGCCTCCTTGCCTGCCTTCTTCCTCACCCGATGTTACCTGTTTTCTAATGGTCCAGATTCCAGTTGCTTCTTTTCCTTCCGAAATCTCTTGCTTGGGGGACTGTCATCGTGCCAAGTGTGAGAAGAGACACGCCCATTGAAGGATGTAGAGGTAACCACAGCTGCCCCATTTTCCAAGATGTTGGGGAGGGAATCTTCTGACTTTTCCCTGGTAATGTCCCTTTCCTCAGGGGAAGGGGTGGTATCCTCAGGTAAAGCTTCAATCTCTAGTCCAAAAAGCTGGGACACAGGACTCTCTTCCCCCAGGAGCAGCAGCTCTTGGAGCTTTTCTCCACTGCTTTCAGCATCGGTGCTGGGAGGGTCCAGGAAGGCTCCTGGCGGTGATGCTGGCATCTTTGTCAGTCCTCTGTTTTGCTGCTCCTCCAGGGACCTGAGCCCTTCTGTGGGTTCTGAGTTCCTTCTAGGGAAAATGTGCAAAGGGGATGTGGGACTCTTATCTCCTTCATTATCTGGAAGAGAAAAGGGGAGGGGTAGATGAGGAACAGGGATCAAGCAGACTGTGCAAAAGACGGAGGAGGAGGAAGGAAAGGCTCAAGGGGGAACTTATGTCCGACAGAACAGAACTAACACCACAGGGGTGCTCCCCACAGGGGTGCTCCCTACAGGGGAGCTCCATTTACGCATATACCTCCTTCTTCCTCTTCTTCATCATCCCCCTGATCTTCCTGCAACTGTTCTAGATTCTCATCTTCATCTTCAGTGACCTCTTCCTCATCCTCCTCCTCTTCCTCCTCCTCCTCACTTTCCTCGTCGTCTCCGTCATCATCAGTCTCATCTTTGGAGGTAGTAGGGCACTCCTGGGATGCCATTCCACTAGGACCCTGGGGGAAAGAGGAGTCTCTTTTAAGGAATCCCTTGCCCCAGAGGTTTTGGTAGCATGAAGACTTGACTCTGGGACCTCAGTAATGGGGCAAGCACATCCCCAGTGTTCTTTCCTTGCTTCCTACGATGCTCTAGGAGTCACCCTGGAGTCCCTGGTGGCAGTGCAGGGTGAAGACAAGATCTGACAGGTGTTAACCCTTTCATACCTCACCAGACTCCGAGGAGGCTTTGGGGAGGTCTGATGATTGGGAAGCAGTGCCTAAGAGCCGGGCCCGTCTCCTCTGTCTCTCGCCCTCCTCGGTCTTGTCTTGCATCATGGCATACTTGGAGATGACCTCATCCAGCCGGCTCATGGCCAAGGTTCGATTCTCCCGAAGGCGTCGAGCCAATGTGGGATCAGACAGGGCGGGGTCAATGCCTGTGTGGGAAAATGATCAGAGAACCCCATCCCAATCCTATAAGGGATTAGAGATGCCTCCATTCAACCTGAAGGAGGCATCGCAGGAGCTTCCTACCTGGCCTATAGTCATCTGTAAGGTGGCAACCAAAGTTGTAGATGAGATCCAAGTGGCGCCGCTCCTGCAACCTGACACCCACATCACGGAAGGCATCCTGAGCCAGGAGCTGAAGCTGCTGCCTGGGAAGGCCCAGACTGTGGCGGGTGGCTGCCTTCTCCACTGCTCTCAGCACATCTCCATAGTCCGGGAAAGTATCAGGGCCCGGCTTGTTGATGAGCCGCTCAATGCGCCTGTTGACCTCTGGGTACCTGGTGCCTCTGTAAGGAATTCGCTGCTCTATGACCCGCCCAGTCAGAGAAGAGCAATCCTTCAACTCACACAGGCGCCCAAAGAGGCGGATCAGTTTCCTCTTCAAGCGGGCCTCCTGCATATATGAGGAGTCTGGGTCATCCAGCTCTGACAGATCCAACTCCTTTTCCTGTAGCCGCCGGATCTCCACGACATACAGTGCCAGCAGTTGCTCCAAGCGCTGGATCTGCCTCCGGGAACCACGAGTCCTTGAGGCCTCAGAGGCGGTGCTTTCAGTGTTTGTGGGGTTGGAAGGGGGATCCGTGGGAGGGTTATCACCAGCCGACTCACTGGCCGCTGAGGCTGCAGGAGCTAAGTTCAACTTCTTCTTGACTGAGTGAGCTTTAAGAACAGTGCAGAGCTCATTAATGTAAACATAGAGCTTCGCTGGCCGGTTCCGAGACCGAGACAGAACCCTGGAGAGGATATTGCAGAACTCTGCGGAGGCCAGAAACACAGGCTGGGCGCGCTGCTGCAGTTTGTGAAGAAACGGAACCACCTCAGGGTGGTCTGATGTCTGCATCTTACACAGTTCAAGGAACTAAATGGTTCAAGGGAAGGGACAGGGAGGGAAAAAAACGGAATCAATGAGAAAGCCAGAACAATCAGCCAATCAAACACCCCCTTCCCTGGGATCTGCCCTATCACATCAGAGTGGGTCACATCTTTTTCTTTTAAGATTTATTCTATATATAAACACACTGTCACTGTCTTCAGACACACCAGAAGGCATCAGATCCTATTACAAATGGTTGTGAGCCGCCATGTAGTTGCTGGGAATTGAACTGAGAGCCTCTGGAAGAGCAGTCAGTGCTCTTAACCACTGAGACATCTCTCCAGCTCTCTGGTAGTGACTTTTAAAGATTTATAATTTATTTTATATAAGTACACTGTAGCTATCTTCAGACACAACAGAAGAGGGCATCGGACCTCATTATAGATGGTTGTGAGCCACTATATGGTTGCTGAGAATTGAACTCAGGACCTCTGGAAGAGCAACCATCTCTGCAACCCAGTGGTTCATAGGTTCACATCTTTAATCCCAGCTGTCAGGAGGCAGAGGCAGGTAGAACTCTGTGAGTTCAAGGCCAGCCTCATCTAGACAGTTCCAGGCAGTCTGGGCCACAAAGCAAAACCCTTATCTCAAAAGCAAAAGGAGCCTTCAAAGCTTACCTCCTCAAACAGCTTCTCGTTCTCCAACTTGTAGCACTTCCGGCTACCTGAGTTACTGCTCCCTCCATCCCCATGGGGCTCAGAGGGACCAGAGGCTTCTGGTCCTGGTGAGACAGGATTGGAGGGTAGGTTGGAGGACCCTGGCTGAGCGGCTACTTCATCGTCGTCATCATCATCATCATCAAGCACAATGATGCTGTCATCGGTGGCCATGGGGAAATCAAATCTCCCTGAGGAAGAGAGTGTTAGAAAGGTCAGACTTCTGGGAAGGGAAAGGAGACTTGGGAAGAGGCCCTCCTGCTTAGTCCCATCCCATCAGGTACCTCGGGTTTCAGAATAGCTTAGTCCTTTCCAAGCTGTCTTCAACGCCTGTCTTCTGCAACTACCAGTTTCAAGCAGTTCTGGGGGAAAACCTCCCGATCATCTTAAATCCTCACCCTGAACTCCAGCCCCCGCCCCGCAGTCAATTTCCTGCCTTTCGGTTGCGTTTTCCCCACTCCCTGTGAGCTGGTAAGTTTTCTTACTCCCAATCCAATGGGGTACAAGATCCCACCCACGCTGCTGTTTCAGTTTTCCTGTCTACAGGAACCAACATCCCTGTCGACACCACCTTCTGGGTTCGCCCTCCTCTCCACCTCTCGCCCTCTCGCCCTCAAACGCGACAGTCTTCTCCGACTTCTTCCTAAACTCCAACTCTTAGACTCCGAGGTTAAAAGGTTTCCCTCAAGAGCCCGGCGTCCTCCCCGCCCCTACAGTCATCTCCATGTTCCACCTACGTCAAAGCGGGACTTCAGGCTGGAGATTTTTCACCTCCGGTCCTCTCCCTCTCTCACCGCACCCCGGTTTCCCCCATTCTCGGGGACTCGTAACCGACGACGAGCCCACCCAGCTTCGGCATTCCTAATGCCGGGGCTTCCAGCCCCAGGCGAGGGCAGTCTCCAGCCTCAGCTTCCCGCCAAGTAACGCTCTCCGCGTTCCAGCCTAGGCCGCCACACTCCCCGTCAGGGCTAGCAAGGTACCATACAAGCTCGCCCCTCACACTCGTCAGCCAGGCCCTGCCGACGCTTCGCCGCCGCCACCCCCGCTCCGCGCACGACCCGGCCCCCACCTCATAAACCGTCTCTCGTGGCTCCCCTCAGCGCGGACCGCAAATCCTCACAAAGTTCCCTCCGCCTTCCTTCTCCTCCCACCCCCACCTCAGGCCCAACAACGGACCGGAAGCCGCAGAGTCTCCGCCTGCAGCACCTGAGGGCGGCCATATTGCTGCACGGAACTCAGGGCTCTTGGAACCGGAAGTGACGCTTGGCCCGCCCACCTAGGCTGCCGCTCCGGGTGCGCTGACGCCCGAGGGGGCGTGGCCTAGAACCAGGTAGATGGGGCGCGCCACGTTGCCGTACGGCACCGGCCTGCTCGGCCAGGCGTGGAGCTCTTTGCACCGGCTCTTGCCGGAGCCACTCGGCCAATCAGAAACTTCCTGCCTCAGACCTGCCTCCACCACCCCACGCCATCGGGTGGAAGGAACCCCAACCAGGTACCTAAGGAGCTAGCGTTTCTATGGCTGTGCAGAGCTCCAGGGAAAGAAATAAAATATTTTCTTTTCCTGTCCTGGGTTGGTGTAAGCCTGGAACTCCCCTACGTTGCTCTCCCTCGAGCCCCGTGTTCCACCGCCTGGAGGCGACGCGCCCCTCGAGGCTGTCCAGCCCCGGCCTCCTGGGTCAGGTGCACACACGCATGCACACACATGCATACAATTGAACTCAGCATGCTGCTCGCTTGAGATATTGTTATTATTGCAGTCGGCGACTGGCAGCTCAGTCTGCACCACTGACGTAATGACCGAGGACCCTGGTGGGAACCGTGGGCCCTCAGTTTCTCCGAGGGTCGTCCTGACAGTACAGAAGGCAGTGCTTCACGGCGGGGGTTTGCAGGGCAGGAGGTGGAGCGCGGGGTAACCTGGCGCGGGCTTGGGGAGAAGCCGTGCAAGCTGCCGCTGGGAGCGCTGGGAAACGAAATGCGGCTCGTAAAATCCCGCGGGGTGTCTCTTCCTCCTGGACAGCTGCGGAGAAAAGGAAGAGGGGGGGAAAACCACTGTGATGCTCGCCGGGCCCAGGCAGGGAGGCGAGCTCCGCAGGTGTGCTGCTGAGGAAGCCTGATAAGTCAACACCCTTTGCGGGGAGACCGCATCACCGCTGCCTGCCTTCCTCGGTGGTGGGCATCTTGCCAATTTGCAGGACCAAGCATGAAGCCCAGCTGCTCTCAGAGGACCCGAACTTCAAACTTAAACCCACCCTCCTCGCCTCCTGTCATGTCTTCTGGACTTACAGCATTTCAATTGGGGTGGGGGTAGGGGGAGCTCTCCAAGGGCTCTAGAGATAATGAAGGATTTAATTTTCATGTCCTTGGGTTTCTCAAAATGGGTTTCCCCCATCTCTTGCTCTTGCCAACTTGCTCCGGGCTCTGTCCTCTCGACTCTTACCCCTCTCCCCATTTCCTTCCCCCCTTATCTCTCCACGTGGTCATGGCTGGCCTCTTCTCTTCTCTTCTCTTCTCTTCTCCTCTCCTCTCCTCTCCTCTCCTCTCCTCTCCTCTCCTCTCCTCTCCTCTCCTCTTCTCTCTCTCTCTCTCTCTCTCTCTCTCTCCCCTACCCTGTCAACTCTCCTCCCCATGCCCTGAATAAACTCTATTCTATACTGAAAAAAAAAAAAAAATGGATTTCCCTGAGTGTATGCCTGAAATGAAGGTTCCCCATCATGAAGGTTCACAATTGTTTATATTCTGTTTTATGTGTGTGCCAGTGTAAGTCTCTACAGGCAGGACATGAGTGCAGGTGCCTGCTGAGGCCTTTAAGAGCACCTGTTGCTCTTGTAGGCTGTTTCCAGCACCTGCCTAGTGTGACTCAAAACCATCTGTAATCCTAGTTCCAGGAAATACAATAGGCTTGTGTGTGGTGAACATTCATGCAGACAGTCATCCATACACATAAAGTAAAATAAGTGTATTTTTAAAGTTAATCGTTATAAAAACTGACAGCAAGCTGAAGGAAATGGAAGAATGGGGTGGGGGAGTGGGGGAGTTAGGAAGTGAAAGAAGAAAAGTTCTGTGAAATGCTGTCATCTGGACAAGGCTGGCTTATGGCACTGACCAACTCACAGAAGCCCAGGTTACCTGCGCCAGGTAAGGGCTGTCAAGATTCCATCAGAAATGAGGAAAGGGGCTCAGGAGGATCCCCACCCATCTCTAAAGAGCTATTAGCAATTAATTGTTGAGGGAGTCTTTTTCTGCCCTGGTACATCCAGGGAGCTCCTGTAAGTAACCCCTAGGTGTACTCCTGCAAATAACCCCAATTAAACTGAATCACAAAACAAAAGAGACCGGGAAATAGAATCAGCTTGGGGGAATAAAAGCTTCCCTGGACGCTGGGCAGTGGTGGCCCACGCCTTTAATCCCAGTACTCCGGAGGCAATGGCAGGCAGATCTCTGAGGCCAGCCTAGTCTACAGAGTGAGTTCCAGGACAGCCAGGGCTACACAGAGAAACCCTGTCTCAAACAAAAACACAAAAGCTTCCCTAGGAGTGAGAGGGGGATTCAAGAGAGAAGTGAAGAGACTGGAGAAATGGTTCAGTGGTTATGACCACTGACTGCTCTTCCAGAGGTCCTGAGTTCAATTCCCAGCAACCACACAGTGGCTCACAGCCATCTGAAATGGGATCCAATGACCCTACATTTCACATTGTTTGATCCATTCTGTTCTTGTCAACAGCTCAAAGTAATTTTATGTATCTGGGATACTTTTATGTATGTGGAGTTGGGATTAGGAAGGTTCTAACCTGGAGCAGGGCTGGGAGTCTCAGGAAGGAGGATGCCAGTGTGGGGTCTTTGAAACAGTGGATAAGGTGACTAGGAACTAGAAGGCGTGGGCTCTGATGCTGAGAGGCACCCCAGACATAAGTCACTGCTGAGCCGTATGTCCCTTTTTCCAGATGCAAGGGAAACAAATCCTTTCTGCAGACAGGAACCTGTTTCACAAGTTTCTAGGGGAATTCTGGCCTTTAACTGCCAGAGACACTTCTAGAGTCCAGTTTGAGGTGGGCCAAGACTCATTTCTGTATATATGCACAGCCTAAGACCTAACATGTCCCAGCTGTATCGCTCCTGGATAGATACTCGAAGAAACCTAAGGCAGAGCACCACAGAGACACATGTACATCCATGTTTATTGCTGCAGTGATCACAATAGCCAAAAGAATGGAAGAAGCCAGCCGGCCCCTAAAACAGACAAACTGTGGTACAGATATACGATGGAGTCTTACAGCTGGGAAGAAAACTTCAACCATGATACTTGCAGGAAAACAAAAAGAAATGAAATACATTCTTAAGCAAAATAAGTTATTCAAAAGGAAAAATTACCCCCTGTATTCTCTCATATGTGGGTTCTGAAATTACACTTATATACCACATGTATATAAAGGTAGGTGTGTGTGTGTGTGTGTGTGTGTGTGTGTGTGTGTGTTGCAGTACCCACTTCAGGTGACTCACAGCCTCCTGTAATTCTAGCCCCTGGGGATCCAACACATTCTGTGGACACCTGAACCCATGTGCACATCACACCCACAGACAGACATGCAGATAAAGATAATCTTAAGAGTGTTGGCCTTAACTATCTCTTCCACCCCAATCTCTCTAACCTCTCCTTTCTCACCTCAGTAGCCAGGACAGGTTGTCTATAAGAAGATGCTCACAGTTCCAGAGCTGCCTCCTCCTCAGGGGTCCTCAGGAGCCAGTGCTGAAACTTGGCCCATGGCAGTGGCCACAGCAGTTTGTAAGCAGCCTCCAGCATCAGCAGGGTCAGGAAGAGGACCAAGAAGGTGAGGAAGATTTTGTCCAAAGCCCGCCGAAAGGGCCCCCGAGGAGGAGTGGGGCCCTGGGCAAATGCTAGGAATATGTCTCCCTCCTCCACACCACCCTCTTCCTCCCCCGCCATTTTCAAGCAGAGTGGGACAGCTGGCTAGCTCAGTGTGTGGACTGGAAGGCCTGGCTCAGCACTGCCTGGATTAAAGGGGACATGCTCTAATGAGCCTGCAGCTGCTGGGTTTGACCCTAATTCAAGAACCCAGGTAGAAAGGAGAGAAAGGCATTAAGTTTGGGGGCATTTTTTTTTTATCTCTTTATAAGTTTTATTACTTTCTGAGCGTGTTAACTCTTTCTCCCTTTACCTGGGTTCCAGGGATGGGTCCGGTGTCAGACTTTACCTGATGAGCTGTCTCAGTGGCCCAGGACGATTAAATCACTTCTTCGTCTGATGTGAAAAGTCAGGCTGTTCATCCAGCTTCACCATATGTGACTCTGCCATGGAAACAGGAAACCCACCGGTTATAGAGACCTTAACTGGAATGGACAGGCATTCCTGGCCTCAAGGGTCAAGGGTCAGTTTGGGGCCTCTCCTGACAGAGAAGGAGCAAGCAGCTGTAACAACAGGTCAGGGTAGGGTTGTGGCTTCTACCCACAGGTAAAGAAGGGGGAAGGAATACTTAGCCCAAGCAGGCTAGTCCCCTCCTGTCGGATTTCTGTGGGTGGTCTTCAGATTGGAAGACTAAAATAGCCAGGCTGAATGCCACATGCCTGAAAACTCAACATTCAGGATGCTGGGGCAAGAGGATCAGGATCACTGGGGGTTGTGTTTTATAAAAAGATAAGGAGAGAAGGAATATGTTTGGTGGAGGTACAGTAAGGTGTGAGGGAAGGGGGTGCCTCTTGGGGCCCATGCTGAGGCATCCCTTCCCCTTCCCCTTCAGGGACCAGTCACACAGTATAGTACAGAATAGAGTTTATTCAGGGCAAAGGGAAGGGAGTTTAGGGAGTAGAGACAGAGAAAGGCAGAGAGAGAGAGAGAGAGAGAGAGAGAGAACTCAATGGATCAAGAGGTCACATGCAGAGGGCCCAAAGGCACCCTGTAAACTCACTTGTTAAATTGAGGGCAAGGTATCCCAGCATGATAGGGTGTAGCTGGTCTTTGCTACTTTGTGGGTTCTTCCTTCTACCCTTTTCCCCCTGGTTTCACCCCCTAACACTAGATAGGAGAGAAACAGAGATAGAGATGAGAAAGGAATTAGGAAAATCCCTGAATCTAATTTCCTTCCTTTTGTTTCTTGTTGGGAGCCAACTTTAGTAGAAAGCGGCTAGATCAACTTTGCAGCATCTGGAACCATATACCCTGACCTGAGACTTGTTTTTCAACAGCCTACAACAGCTGAAGCACACTCTGATATCCATCATATTTTGTTTTGCTGTTTACTGCCCCCAGCTGCAAGGCACACGTGGTAGTCACGCCTGCAAGGCATGCGGTTCACGTGCTGTCCACGTGCTATCCAGGCCATATATGCCTGTAAGGTGCACGTGGTATCCAAGCCTGTAAGGCTTACGTCATATCAACACCTGCAAGGCATGTGGTATCCACGCACCTACAAGGCACGTGGCAAAAGCGTATAAATACCCCAGATTTCCCTTCAATAAAGGAGACTAGAGACTGGAGACTGGAAACCTGACCACACACCCTGTCTTGTCTCCATTCTTCGCGTCGATTGCCCCTCTAGCCCCACCCTCTCTTTTGACCAGAGCACTTAGCCCCAAATCGTTGAGGCAGAGTGTGGATCTCAACAGTTTCTTCTTGGACCCACAGCTGCTAACAAACCAAAACCCACCTCCCCAAATGACAAATGACTAACTACCACACCCATCCCACCCCCGAGGGCTCTAGCATCTATATACCCTCTGAAAAGTCTCCAAATTATCCCAGAAATTATCAGCAGCTGGCAAAATCATGCTTCTGCTAGAGCAGGAAGCAAATCAGTCAGCTGAGTCGGACAGCCTGAAAGAGTCCATAGCCCACTACTGCGATTAAAATGGAAAGACATTCCTTTCTCTCTCTTTTTTTTTAATTTTATTTTTATTTTATGTATATTGGTGTTTTACCTACACGTCTGTCTGTGTGAGACCATCAGACTCCCTGGAACTGGAGTTATAGGCAGTTATGAGCTGCCATATGGGTGCTGGGAATTGAACCCATGTCCTCTGGTAAAGCAGCCAGTGGTCCTAACTCCTAAGCCATCTCTCCAGCCCTGAAATCACACTCTTAAAATATTTCTGGGTTGCTGTTTTTTTTTTTTGTTTTTTTGTTTTTGTTTTTAAAGAAACCAAAATTCCAGAATACTCACTACAGTGGGGTCCACCATTAAACTCACTACTAGGGAGACAGAGCCAGTCAGATCTCTGAATTCAAGGTCGGCCTGGTCTACATACAGAGTTGAATGGAACAAAAACAAACAAACAAACAAACAAAAACAAAACAATAGAGAAACAAAGAGAAGTTAAGGAGCGTCACAGAATGTTACATAGAGATAAACAGCATGGGGCGAGAAGTGAGAAGCTAAGTCGCTAGTAGAATTGAAACTTTAGCCTAATTTTAAGGTCTGACTTCTGAGTCTTCGCCTCCGTATTCTTTCTTTTCCCCTCCTCTCTCCTTTTCCTCTCTCTAGTTTTGATTTTTAGAGGTAAATTATTTTTTCTATCCCAGGGTGGTGTTGAACTCACCACATAGCTCAGGCTTTTGGGGTGCCTCTGTGACCTTCACAGGCTGCAGAGAGACAAACCTTGGGAGGCAAGAAGGCAGTTCTGTTCAAAACAACTCCCTTAGCTGTTCCAAACTTTTGTTTTGTTTTGTTTTTTCAAGACAGGGTTTCTCTGTGTAGCCCTGGCTGTCCTGGAACTCACTTTGTAGACCAGGCTGGCCTCAAACTCAGAAGTCCACCTGCCTCTGCCTCCCAAGTGCTGAGATTAAAGGCGTGTGCCACCACCGCCCGGCTGTTTCAAACTTCTAAAGTGATTTATTTTACACGTCAACACAATTTGCTGAAAACTGTTCTGGCGATAGTTAACTCACATTTACAACAAAGTATCCATAAATCTCTCTTCAGAACAAAGAAAGCTATATACAAACATCAAAACTCTTTGTTAAAAAAAAGAAAAAGAAAAGAAAAAAAGTCCATACAATTTGATTCTACTGAGAAAAAGAAATTTATGATAAGGGTCTGGGGGAGGATCCAAGTCCCAGAAAGTCTCTAGTCACACAGATAGCACAAAGGTCACCTAGCTAGAAAACAAGTCCATCCAGCCTGCTGGGCAGATAACAGATACTGCATTCCTTCCCTTGAAGGAGCAACCCTGTGTGCTTCACACACCAGATTCCCCTAGTGCTTATGGTGAGCACAGGGACTCTGGTGCCTCCTGTATAGGCTTGCCTTTTTTTTTTTTTTTCAGGTTTATTTATTTGTGTAATTGGACACTTTGTATGCATTTATATCTGCACACCAGAGGACATCAGATAGGTGTGGGCTGCCATGTAGGTGCTGGGAATCGAACTCAGAACCTTTTGGAAGAGCAGTCAGTGCTCTTAACCACCGAGCCATCTCTCCAGCCCTTAGGCTTGCCTTTAATTCAAAGCAGCCCTTGCTTCTGCATCTCAAGCACCAGAGTTAGGGTTATACTGTGCTGTGTGCCCTGGGCTTTAATTCTTGGGTTGAGATCTGCGAAGATCTTTAAAACAGTATTTAAAAACAAATATTTTTAAGAAGATGTAGTCTACTACTTCATCCCTTAAGCATGCAATGAATTCTGTGTTTTGCAAGAAGCCCTGGGTTTAATCTTTCACATTTCAAAAACCAGCTGCGGTGAATGCCTGCAGTTCCAACACTGGGGAATTGGAGGCAGGGGGCTTATGAGTTCAAGGTCATCCTCCGATACATAGCAAATTCAAGGCCAGCCTGAGGTACTGGAGACCTTGTCTCAAATAAACAAAGAAGCCTGGCAGAGTCACACATGCCTTTAATTCCAGGACTCCAGAGGCAGATGCAGGCAGATCTCTGAGATCCAGGCCAGCCAGAGTTACACAGAGAAACCCTGTCTCAAAGGGGGAAAAAAGAAAAGAAAAGAGGAGAGGAGAGGAGAGGAGAGGAGAGGAGAGGAGAGGAGAGGAGAGGAGAGGAGAGGAGAGGAGAGGAGAGGAGAGGAGAGGAGAGGAGAGGAGGAGAAAAGAAAAAAAGCTTGTTACTTCATTTGACAGTTTTTGTTTTGTTTTGTTTTGTTTTGTTTTGAGACAGGGTTTCTCTGTGTAGTCCTGGCTGTCCTGGAACTCACTCTGTAGACCAGGCTGGCCTCCAACTCAGAAATCCACCTGCCTCTGCCTCCAGGCGTGTGCTACCACTGCCCAGTCACTTGACAGTTTTTAAGAAAAGGTCTCAATAATAGTTCTGGCTGTCCTGGAACTTATTATGTAGTCTAGGCTGGCCTTGAATTTACAGAGATCTGCCCGTCTCTGCCTCCTGAAATAACATTCCTGTCAGGTCTACCTCATATGCACCTCCAGAAAAGATCAGGCCCAGTCAACCTGGCCTATAGAAGGGTTTCTGGCAACAGCCAGCATTCCTGGGGAACATGTGAAACCTGCTCCCCTCTGCCAAAAGAAGATGTTTCTCTTACCTCTGGCAGAAGGGACAAATGGCTGTCCAACAACAAGTACTTATGGTTTGCATGTCAAAGCCCATGCTGGCCTCCAGGCTCCATCTGTCCGTATTCACACAAGCTACTGTTATCCAAAGCTCCTACCCTGGTATCCTGGCCCTCAGCTCAGATCACCACCGCTCTACTCCCCACCCCATATCTACACTAAAAAACTTCCCTGATAATGTAGCTGTCACGTCAGCCTTTAATAACTGAGTCCCCTCAAGTGACATCTGGTGGGGAACACCCAGGAGAGAACAAATGGACCCATGGGCCTGTCCTCTCCTAACTGAACAGAGCTGCTGATCTGACTCTCCTAAGGCATGGATCATTTGTTTCTGCTGGCTTCTGCCACCCAGCATATTCAGCTCTAAATTTTAGGGTCTGCCTTTCCAGCCACTTGTCCTCTGCCTCCTCTAACCACACCTGTCCCTGTCTACTCTGGTGAGCACCACCTGTGTGCTCTGTCCCTGTCAGTTCCTGGAGCCGCCTACTACTACAGAGACAGAGAGAGAATTCATGTCAGTGAGGTCAGGAAGTTTCTCTCGCCTATCACATGGGAAAGGATGCCTCTCTTTTGTGATTTGGAACATTTCTCTCAGACAAGTCTCTCAGTCTGGTTGGGGCTGGTGCTCACTGAAGTTCTTGTCACCAGGGTGTCAGGTTCAAAGGAAACTCCCAGCTGCCAAACTCCAAAGGGCAGTCCAAATACCCAGAAATGAGCTCCGTCTGGACTAGAGGGTTTCTCACAGACAGCCCGCAGTCAGCATTCCTCAGGACCTTGTGAATCTCGCTCCCATCTTCTGAAAGGAGTCACTTCCCTTACTTATGGCAGAAGGGACATATGACTACCCGTGCTACCAATTGGCATATCAAAATGCATGGGTGTCCATCAGAGAAGACTACTGGACATGGGTTTAAGCCAATAAAAAGTCTTTATGCACCAACCAGAGACTACACTGTGTGTTTGGGATCCCAGTCTCAGGGCAAGCTTTTAAGTCTCCCCTCCCTCTCCCCCCCCCCCCTGTCGTTTTTATGTTTGTTTGTTTTTCGAGACAGGGTTTCTCTGTGTAGCCTTGGCTGTCCTGGAACTCACTCTGTAGACCAGGCTGGCCTCGAACTCAGAAATCCATCTACCTCTGCCTCCCAAGTGCTGGGATTAAAGGCGTGCGCCACCACTGCCTGGCCTCAGCTCTGTCGTTTTCTATACAGGGTCTTTCTGTATAGCTCTGGTTGTCCTGGAACTCACTCTGTAGACCAGCCTGGCCCCAAACTCAGAGATCTACCTACCTGCCTCGGCCTTTCTAGCACTGGGATTAAAGGTGTGCACCACCACTGTCCTGCTGGCTTGTTTTCTCTAGTCTCTGCCCCCTGTTATTCTCCTGTCTCTCACAGATAGTCCCAGCAGCCTTCAGTCTGCTGGCCATCTCTGCTCTGGACTCTTCCAGATGCCTCTGGATTTTTCCCTTCGTTATGCACAGTAACTCCTTCCCATACTATGGGTTGTTATATCAGTTTATACATCTGGTGCCCAACACCTGGGGAAGGTACAACAGGACCCCTTTCCTAAGAGCCTGGCCTCTCCTGACTGAACCAAGCTGCTGCTTTGACTCTCTGGTGGTATCAACCATTTGTTTCTGCTGGCTTCGGCCACCGGCCATATTTGAATCTGAGGTTTTGAGGCTGCTTCTTCAGCTGCTTCTGTCCTCACCTGCTCTCTCAGGGTGCTCAGGGATCACGTTGGAGCTGTCTGCTCTACCTCTGCTGGCTCACGGAACCTACTACAGGCATGACAGTCCAAAGGCACAGTCTGCTCCATCAAGTGGCTTCCCTAGCCTTACCGGGAACCTGTCACATGGAAAAGGACACCATTGCCAGTTGGGACATTTCTGACACGTCTTTCAGTCCACTTGGGGACACACTGGATTGAAATTCTTGTTGTCAGGATGCTTACCCTTCTCTGTCCCATCCTTGCTGGCCCCTTTCCTAAAGTCTCTCCCACCTCTCCCTCTGCTCCTGGCTCCCTCTCCACTGGTCCCTCAGCTTGCTCCATCCCTGTCACTTGCCTGCTGGAACCCAAGCTCCTTGGGCTCTTTCCTTCCTCAGACTCAGAGACTAAAGCCTGCTGTTTTACTGCTTGACTCCTGAACACTCAGTTTCCAAATTTTGGTACATTGTGACAAGTTCCAGCACCGAGAATCTCTTCTCTCTAAACTTTCTCCACTCCTGACAGTCTTCTGTCCAAGCCTTCCCTGCATTTTCCTCACACTAGTTCTGCCCTCGGATCAGTAAATCCAGTCTTACAAAGAGTCAGACGCTTTTCCATGTGGATAATATTTTAAGGCCATTGTGTAAACTTTCTATTTCCCAGGTTCATCGGGTGTGGTTAAAATCTAGAACAACAAAAATAGCTTAAAACTTGTAACGGAAGGGCTGATGGTTAAAAGTCTACAGCATGCTTGTATGCAACCTGGATTCCACGCTTGTTTAGAAAAATAGATTTTGTTGTTTATCACCAGGCTGTATCACACAGCCAACTTCCTAACTAATGACTCTGGGACTTCTCAACAGTTATGAAAGCCTGGCCTATCTTAGGCTTGTTCCCAACTAGTTGGTATGACTTAAAGTAACCTGTTTATATTAATCTACATTCTGCCACCGGGCTGCCTGCCTCCATCAGCTCTTTATTAACCACTCAGAGGGGGTTAGAGGGCGTGTGTACAAGGTAAGATGCAGCTTTCAGAATAACAATACCAAAGACAACCTTTACACAAAGCGCAAAAAGATAGCCCTCAAGGGTCTTTGTGGTTGAAAGAGTGTGTGCCTCAAGGGCTCATCTTAGCTTAAATAGCAACTATCAGGCTTACTGCTCTAGTGTAAACTAATTAAGGAAGACCAAGCAAAAAGGAAAAGAAAAAATGAGCCGGGGCAGTAGTGGCTCACGATTTTAATCCAGTCACTTGGGAGGCAGAGGCTGGCAGATTTCTGAGTTCAAGGCCAGCCTGGTCTACAGAGTGACAGTCAGGGCTACTCAGAGAAATCCTGTCTCAAAAAACAAAACAAAACAAACAAACAAACAAACAAAAATGGAAAGCCAACCAAACGTTTTAGTCTTATTGAGCCCTCCTCCTTTCTAGGCCAAATAGTCAACAGCAAGTCTTCAAAATATTTTGGAGTATGATGGATTTTGTATGATGATTTTTTTTTCCTGAGAGTAAAAAAAAAAAAGTACAATGAAGACAAAAGCATGAACAAGATTTATGAAAAATAGGACAGAGGTGGCTCAGTGGTTAAGAGCACTGACTGCTCTTCCAGAGGTCCTGAGTTCAATTCCCAGCCACCACATGGTGGCTCACAACCATCTATAAAGGGATTTGATGCCCTCTACTGGCCTTCAGGCATACATGCAGACAGAGCACTCCTACTTGAAGAAAAAAAAATACATACATACAAATTTCTAAATACAGCATCATATGTTTGATGGTTAAGGTTTAGGAGTTCCCAAAGTTACAAAGGTCACCTCAGGTTCACAGAAGCTGATTTGCATGTGTCCGTCTATCCACTTATGTCTCTTCAATCTGTGCTCAGCAGGCTTCTAAAACAATTTTAGATAAGGATTATGTTTGATGAATGAAGTTTATGCATTCCTAAGGTCCACTCAGAACAGCAAAACCTAGCTTGAAGTTGTGTATCTAATATACAACGTTGTCTTTGCTAACTCTGTTAAGCTTTAGCTATTGGAATAAACTGAATTAGCAGAAACTGATACTCTGTGATGGTGTCCTATGAAAGGCTGGGGGAAGTAGGGTTTCCAGTTTCTCGGCTTTTATGGTTTAAAGTTTCTATTTCGATGCTACAGCTTAGTAGATCGAAACTTAGTGAAGTCTTCAACTCAAAATTTAAAGACTCAACAGGAATAAAACTTTAAAGTCCTAACTTCATAAGAGCTACTAACTTGTTAACAGTTAAATATAATTAAGACATACAAGCTAGTGATCAGTTGTTTTATGAGTGATCAAATTCTTTGATGTGAGTCTCAAACATAGCATCTCAAACATCTTGGGGCCTCCAAGGCAACTTCAAAAATTACAGCTTCTTGTTCCAATGTCTGGAATCCACACATGATCTTTGTGAAGTGTATGCCTTTAATACTAACACTTGGGAGGCAGAGGCAGGAGGATCTTTGTGAGTTCCAGGGCAGCCTGGTCTACAGAGCGAGTTCTAGGACAGGCAAGTCCACAAAGAAACACGGTTTGGAACTTTAATGTGCTTAGAACTGTGTTTGTTGCCATGTTACATACAAATGTAATTCACTTACAAGGACAAGCTTTAGTGTTCTCTATATATTGGTGTCTTAGAGGTTTACTGCTGTGAACAAACACCATCACCAAGGCAACTCCTATAAGGACAACATTTAATTGGGGCTGGCTTACAGGTTCAGAGGTTCAGTCCATTATCATCAAGGCAGGAACATGACAACATCCAGGCAGGCATGGTACAGGAGGAGCTGAGAGTTCTACATCTTCATCTGAAGGCTGCTAGGAGTAGGGTCTTAAAGCCCATACCCACAGTGACACACTTACTCCAACAAGGCCACACCTCCAAATAGTGTCACTCCCTGGCCCATGCATATACAAACCATCACATTCCACTCCCTGGCCCCCATAGGCATGTTCAAAGATATAGGTATAGCTGGGCAGTGGTGGCACACGCCTTTAATCCCAGCACTTGGGAGGCAGAGGCAGGCGGATTTCTGAGTTCAAGGCCAGCCTGGTCTACAGAGTGAGTTCCAGGACAGCCAAGGCTATACAGAGAAACCCTGTCTCGAAAAACAAAACAAAACAAAACAAAAAACAGTGTTAAAAGTCCAAAGCTCAATTCTCTTCTGAGAGTCATCCAATCACTTAGCTGTAATCCCCCAAACAAGACAGGAAACCAGCTGGGCAAACTTCAAACTCTGCATCTCCAAGGCTGATGTCAAAGCATCTTGAGATATTCAATTCCTTTTTCATCTTTGTTAACTGCAACAAACTTTTTTCTCCTCGGTTGGTTCCACTCGGTTAGCAGCTTTCCTCAGCAGATATCTCACGGTTATGGCATCTCAAACATCTTGGGGCCGCCAAGGCAACTTCAATGTTACAGCTTCATGTTTCAGTGTCTGGGATCCACACATGACCTTATGGACTCCTCCAAAGGGCTGGCGTCACTTCTCCAGCTCCGCCTTCTGTAGCACTCTAAGCTCAGGTAGATCCACTCCATTGGCTGCTGTTCTTGGTGATCATCCCATGGTACTGGCATCTGCAATGCACTGGGATCTTCCACTGCAACTAGGCCTCACCAAAGGCCTCTCATAGGCTCTCTTCACGATGCTAAGCCTCAAGCGCTTTGCACGACCCCTTCAGTCCTGGGCAAGCTTTACATTCTTGTAATTCAAGCAATAACTCCCCCCTTCAACTGCAACTGAAGCTTCAGCAATGGCCTTCCATGGCTTCTCACAGTACCGAGCCTCAGCTGCTCTTCATGACCCCTTCAGGCCTTCAAAACCAGTACCACCCAGGTGACTCTTACACGTTACCAAATACAGCTGCTGCAGGAGATATAACCTTGGCGATCTCTAGAACACAGCTTCTCTGGGCTCTCAGAAAACACTTCCCAGATTTCACCTTACTAATGTCAGCCTCTTCTTAATCACCACTATTCCTTAGCTCCAGCTAACCAGCATGAATTGTCCCAGTAGTCCCTTCTATTCTGGACACTAAAGCCAGAGCCACGTGGCCGAAGCTGCCGAGTTCTGCTGCTTGCTGGGGCTGGAACACGGCCCCTTGTTCTAGTACATCATCTCCAGCTTTCTGTTTTCAACTTCTTCACTTCCTAAGCTTGGCTGTCTTGGAACTTACTCTGTAGACTGACTTTGAACTCAGAGATCTGCATGCCTGTCTCCTAAGCACCGAGATTAAAGATGTGGTCCACCAAGCCTGGATTTAAGTTTTTCTTCACCTAGAACTTGCTCTGATCTAGGCTGGCCTTGAACTCAGAGAGCTGCTTGTCTTTGCTTCCTGGGATTAAAGGCTTATACTACCATGCCTGAACCTAAATTTAGCTGGGTGGGATCTTGCCCCAAGGTCACTTAATTACTTCCTTAATTCAATTTAATATCCTTGAACACAGGATTCAGCTCCATTTCACTTCCTGTTGTCCATTTAATACTCAAACTATATATTTTGTATTTTTCTTTTCTCAGCTTGCTATGTTTGTTCAAAATGCTCTTCATGAGACTTAACCAGAGAACAAAGTCTATGATGGGCATTCCTGAGACTTCCTTTGTTAATGCAATTAATCTGAGTCTCTTCACCTTAGCCTCAGGCAGACTCTTCAGACAAGGGCAAGAAGTAGTCACATTCTTCACCAAAATACCACAAGAATAGTCTCTGGGTCACACACTGAAATTCTCCACTGAAACTTCTTAGGCCAGGACTGCACAATTCAAATCACTCACAGTAACAAAATCTTCCATATTCCTACTAGGATAGCCCATTAAGCCCCATTTAAAACATTCCACTGCTTTCCAAATCCAGAGTCCTCAAATCCACATTCTTCCAAACAAAACATGGTCAGGCCTATCATAGCAATACCCCAGTCCCTGGTACCAACGTCTGTCTTAGTTATGGTTCCACAGCTGTGAACAGACACCATGACCAAGGCAAGTCTTATAAAGGATGACATTTAATTGGGGCTGGCTTACAGGTTCAGAGGTTCAGTCTGTTATCAAGGATGGAATATGGCAGCATCCAGGCAGACAAGGTGCAGGAGGAGCTGAGAGTTCTACATCTTCATCTAAGGGTTGTTAGAAGAATATTGACTTCCAGTCAGCTAGGAGTAGGGTCTTAAAGCCCACGCCCACAGTGACACACCTACTCCAACAAGGTCACACCTCCAAATAGTGCCACTCCCTGGGCCGAGCGTATAGGAACCATCTCAATTGGCAAGGTCAAGCATAAAGCATATAAGTGAAACAAGTACTTGTTTAAATCAGGTCTACCTAATGGAATGATTACATAATGCCTCTCGAACCCCTCAGAGAGATCTGCTGACTATGGCATTTAAGGGGTTTAGTGAAAACGACTTCCCCTGACCACAAAATACCAGCTCCTGATAGCAGCAGCTGAGGCTGTCTCCAAAGAACAAACTTGCTTCAAGTGTGGTACTACTTACTGACCACTGGGCAAAGAACTGCCTGGTGGCAGGGCCAGCCCAAGCTAAGGACAATGTTGGAGATTGACTGCCCTACTATGCTTCACCAAGGTGAGTCAGTTCTCCCAAGCTCCTTCTCTGCAGACCTTGTGGGTGTGGCTCTGCAGGCTGGTGCTGCTCGGTGTAACAGCTGAAGACAGACCCAGCCCCCAAGGAAGCCACTGAGATCACCCACAGTGGAGGATACCAGGCTGGCTGTGGGTAAGTCTCTCCCATTCTAATCAACATGGAGGGTATTTGTTTTGCACTTGCGGTTCCAATGGATCCTTCTCAGATCTCTGTGATGGCCTGGATGGAGTTCTGGCTTTATCAGACAGTTTAGCAGCAGCCGCAGCAGGCAGCCCTGAGCCAGCTCCTACCCCAAGACTGCAGGGGCCAGGTCTCACAGGCTGGTTTACCTTGCTGTCAGGCTTCATGCTAAGAAAGATAAACCCCCAAAACAGGTTTCAGTAGAAGACAAACTCACATTTTGTCACACACTAAAATTTTTGCGTTTTTTTTTTTTTTTTTTTTTTTTTTTAGAAAGTTACTGGGGAAATACTTTCTAGTCTAAAACCCAAATTATAACCAGAACTTTTCTAGTGTTCCCCCATTAACATTTGTAGACTCAGAAACATGTCAAGTTAGATCTTTGGGGGGCCATAGATTTACAATTTGATGTCAAGAAACATACTATTTATTTATCTGGTTATGTATGTGTATATGTATGTATGTATTTATTTATTTAAGACAGGGTTTCTCTGTGTAGCCCTGGCTGTCCTGGTTTTTCAAGACAGGGTTTCTCTGTGTAGCCCTGGCTGTCCTGGAACTCACTCTGTAGACCAGGCTGGCCTCGAACTCAGAAATCCACCTGCCTCTGCCTCCCAAGTGCTGGGATTAAAGGCGTGCGCCACCACCGCCCGGCCGACCTCCAGTTTTTTCTTTACTTTTTTCTTATTTGAGGACAGGTCGGCGCCATCATCCAGATCCTACTTTTCGGACCTAAGAAACCCAACCACGAGCGACCTCGGTGGAGCGGTCTCCAGTTCACAGGGTTAACGGGGAGGCGTGCAGGTACAGCAGCATCCGCTAGGCGGCGCTAGCTCCGCCTCGACCTTGCTCAGGTGCCTTTGCACATGCGTAGTGCTTCCCCCACCCACTTCACACACGCGTACTTCTGACGCAAACCAGAGGCCTCAGGAAGCCGAGCGGAAGTGCAGCGAGCTCCGCGCAAAGGAGAGGGAGAGGAGGAAAGAGAAAGAGCGGATCCGGAAGTAGGATCCAAGGAGTCTCGTTCTCTCGCTCCGGCGGGCCAGAAGAGTCGCGACTCAGGGGGCGTGGCCCCAGAAGCGGAGGGTACTGTGATTGGCTCGCGGTCGCGGCGCTGGCGCGGATTGGCCTCTGCGAATTGAGCGGTGAGTTTACAGCGCGGCGGTTGAAATTCAAAAGTGGCGGGTGTGGCGGGTGGCCTGGGCCGTCTGTCTCCCTCGTTTTGTGGCGCGAGCCCATGAGAGGACGCGGGTCTCGGGACACCGGGACCCTGTCTGCTGCCTTTGCATCCCGTCCTGTGCGGACCACCGTAGACATGCAGGCGCAGGTGAGTGCGGCGGAGACGGCATCGCGCCACGAGCGGGGGACGCAGGCCGGCCAGCGGGCCGCCCGGAGACCCGCGTCCTGGGGACGAGTGTGGACAAGCCGGCCTGCAAGGGGAGGGTCGCCCCGCCTCGCGCCCTGGACTCTAGCGGCCGAGTGAGTGCGGGCGACACACAGCGAGCTCCCCAGGACTGTAGCAGCGACGTTGAGCGCCTCCCCCCCCCGCCCCGCCATTCCTGTCGTGCAGCAATCCCGTGTCCCTCAGCCCTCTCTCCATCATTTCCCATTTCGAATTCTCAAGCGGATTCGACATGTTTGTGCTTCTCAGTTCTTGCAGATCGCCTTGTGGGAGAAGCGAGGGTTCTGAGAGGCCTTGTCGCTTGTCCGCAAAGCACATTCCTGCTGATGTCCTGTTGTGTTGCCTTCTCTTTGCTGCTGGATCTGGATGGAGGAAGAGGAGAAATGGGGGCAGTCTGCCCAAAGGAGTCCTTATCCCTTCGTCTGTCTCTTTCTTTTGCTCATTTGGACTGGTTGACTAGTTTACGGATGCCCTGCTCGGTCACAACCATCCAAGGTGTATGTGTGTGGCGGTTAATGGACTGATCTCTCTAGTGTCAGGAAGGGCCGGCCTGAATTCTTTGTTTACTGGTATTTCAGTCTAGACCGACTCACAGTCTAGTTCAGCTTGAAGAGACTTTCTGGTGTACCCAGCATCCAAATGGAGAGCATTGCACTGTGGCAGGTGACAAAAAAAAAAAAAGAAAAAGAAAAAAGTTAAGGCTCTCTCAGATTTGTTCGTGCATTATTTGCAGAGCCTCTTCTGTCCTTTCACAGTTGTACTTGTGTAGGAGACAGGAGTCCTAGCTACCAGTGAGCTGACAGACCCTGGGGAGACAGAAATAGATACAGTTTGTATCTCTTTTGGGAGGCAGTGAAGGACTGTAAAGGTTCCAGAGATCGAAGGGGAAGAGAGCTAAGAGGAGTAACATTAACTAATTATGGAGAGTAAGAGAGGTCTGTGGTACAGCACTAGGCGAACCTCCAACAAACTCTGGGATCAATAATCCCCTGAACCAAAAGCAGCAAACCTTTCTGAGGTCAGCTGTGCAGAGGCTCAGACAAGGGTTTTGAGGTTCAGGCTAGTTGTCTCAAAAAAAAAAAAAAAAAAAAAAAAAAAGAAAACAAGCAAACTTAAAAGGAACAATATATATTTGATCTAGTAACCTGAAGCTGGTAGCGTGCTTAAGAATAGTAGGGTTGGCTTGTTGTTTTCTTTGTTTTTTGTTTTTGTATTTTTGGTTGTTTTTTTGGGGGGGGGTGTAACCCTGTTTTCTCTGTATAGCCCTGGCTGTCCTTGAACTCATTCTGTAGACCAGGCTGCCCTAGAAATCAGAGATCTACCTGCCTCTGTCTTCCAAGTGCTGGGAGACAGCAGTTTTGGTGGAAGGGTTGAAGTGAAATTTGTTGAGGAGAACCCAGTGATTCTCACTCTTCCCAATGCCAGAGGCCCTTTAATACAGTTTCTCATGTTGTGATGACCCCACACCATAAAAGTATTTTTATTGCTACTTCATAATTGTAGTTTTGCCACTGTTATGAATCGTAAACATCTGATATGCAGGAGACCTGATATTTGACCCTGTGAAAGGGTCACTCCCATAGGAACCCTCAACCTGGCCCACAGGTTGAGACCCACCGGTGCCCTGGGTACTGTTTTTGAGAAATTTTGCTGCAAAGGTCAGTAGCTGCCAGGGTACACTGTCAAGAGAGGAGTTTTTGAGGCTAGGGGGAAGTGCCTGAGCTGGCGGAGGTGGGACTGGTGTAGTACTCACAGGGAGTGGGTGTGTATGCACTTGCTGGATGTTGGGTGCCTCTGAGAGATGAGGTCATTGTGTCTGTCTTTGCAGCAGGGACAGAGGCATTTATGCTGGTTAGAGTTGTCCAGAACTGTGGGGAAACACAAAGGTAGTGCATTTCAATTACTCAGCAATAAGGTTGGGTTTTTGTTTTCTGAAACAGGGTCTTACATGTTACTCTGGCTGGTATAGAACTGGGTAGAACTGGTTTCAAACTCAGAGATCCACTGCCTCTGCTTCCAGAGTGTTGGGATTACTGCTCCTGGCTCCGTTGTTGTCATTTTTAGGAAAACATGAGAACCAATTTAGTGAACATCATTTTTTTTAAACATCACTGTCAAGGTGTGACTTTTTTGACATTGTGATGTGATGTTCATTGTTCTCTAGAAACATAGCTGCCTCATTTATAGCTTAACCTGCCATGCATGTGGCTGTGGCAGCTAAGGAATTTTAAGTTATAGAGACTCTGTACCGCCTTGTCCTGCCCTGTTCCCAACCCCACCCCAGCCATGTAGCCCAGACTGACCTGGAATTTTATGTAGCTATGGACTATGGCCAGGACAGCTTCTTTTATTTAATGCATCTGCACAGAAAGTCAGTCAGTTGAGTGCAGGGTTCACAGTGAACACTAGCTGAGGGAAACTAGAAATGGTGGGTGGCTCGTGTCCATTGCCGTACAGCTTAAGTGGTGATAACAGCTATCAGCTTGTAAATCTTAGGATTGGTAACCAAAGCTCTGTGTGTGTGCGTGTGTGTCTACGTGTGTGTACATGTGCGTGCATATATGTGGTGGCATACTTAGAAATCAGAGGACAACTTTCTGGAGTCGTGAGCCCTGGGTGTTACACTGAGGCTGCAGCAGGTTTGGCAGCAAATGCCCTCACCTCCTGAGCTACCTTGCCAGCCTTGCCAGCCTTTCTGTCTCTGTGCTGGGCACTGAATGGCTCTTGTTGCATGTTCTGCTCACAGGCTGTCTCCCAGTCTTTTGTTCAGGTTTCCAGTTTTAGTTAAACAGTCTTGCTGGCCTTGAGCTTGGACTCTTGCTGCCTCACCCTCTCCAGTAGCTGGGGTGACAGGCATCTGCCGTCATGCCTAACAGATTGGTTTCCTGAAGCTGGACCAAAATAGTTTAGTTCACTGGACTTTATAACATGTGCAGAGGGACCAGGTATGGTAGCATATTTCTTTAATCCCAGCACTGGGGAGGCAGAGGCAGATGGATCTCCATGAGTTTGAGGCCAATAGAGTCTACAGTGTGAGTTCCAGGGCAGCCAGGGCACAGAGAAACCTTGTCTCAACCCTCCCCACCCCACCCCCTCAAAAATATGTGCAGGGGTATGTGAGTGAGTACTAGGCAGTTCAAAATTTGGTTTTATCAAAGTGCATTCTTGCAGGACTCCATCTTGATGAGCCTGTGTCTTATTAAATGTTTAGCTGTACTTCTGCGTTAAGTTTACTACCAGATGAGTTTGCCTCACAGACACGTGAGCTAGCTAGTGCTTATGGAGAGTAAGAACCCCCCTCTCCAGTCTTCATCATGGCTTCTCCAAATTCCTCCCTTATGTATTAAAATCAACAGTTCTGTCCTCATAGAGACACTTTTGTACGAGAAGTACAGTTGGTGAGGGCGCAGATGAATGCTGTGCTTCAGGCGGAGGGGCTCGGCTGCTGGATATACTTGTTGTCCATCTGCCTGATTCCCCAGAATCAGCCAGGATGGGAGCAATTTGGGTTTGGGGTAAGACTACAGACTTTGGCAGTGGGCTGGTTAATACATACACTCAGTCTCCCCAACAGCCTTCAGCTTTCGGCCCAACAACCAGTCCCCCTGCAGAGCTAAACTAACCCAGACCCTCCTGGGACACAGTAGGTGCCCTCGGGTCAGCTTAGGCTTTCTTAGCTTCTGCCCCCCCACCATCCCCTTGGCTCCCCCTGACCTCTGACACCAGCCAGTCCCTAATTTCCCCAACACTGGCTTCAGGAGACCTTTTTCCTCAGCCCCATTGCCAGTTTATTTATCACTTGCCTCTCCTGGGTGGACAGAGTGTAGCCCCAGTGCACACGCGCGTCCTTTGCACCAGCCATAGCTCTGTGAACTAGCCAGTGCACAAGTGTGTCCTTTGCACCAGCCATAGCTCTGTGAACTAGCCAGTGCACAAGTGTGTCCTTTGCACCAGCCATAGCTCTGTGAACTAGCCAGTGCACAAGCGTGTCCTTTGCACCAGCCATAGCTCTGTGAACTAGCCAGTGCACACTCATATCCTTTGCACCAGCCATAGCTCTGTGAACTAGCCAGTGCACACTCACATCCTTTGCACCCGCCAAAGCTCTGTGAACTAGCCAGTGCACACTCATATCCTTTGCACCAGTCATAGCTCTGTGAACTAGCCAGTGCACAAGCGCATCCTTTGCACCAGCCATAGCTCTGTGAACTAGATTCTGTCCCAGGCACGCTCTCAATGATAACGGTGATTCTGTTGTTAAGGAAGTAGATAGTTTTCTACAGTTTAGTTCCTTTTGGAGTTCCAGGTGGATGGTTACTTAGAGAATGAGCTCTGAGAAGTCGGGACTTGGTGGTCATCACTTCACCAAGTGCCACGCCTGCTGCTCACGGCCTTGCTGGGTGAGTGACGCAGTCTCTGACGATGACGTCACTCATCTTTTCTCTTCTACCTACCTCATTTTCAAATGCTCACAGTTAACTCCCCACCTCCCACAAGGTCTTGCTTATATATAACCCAGACAGGCCAGCATCAAACTTGTGATCCTCCTGTCTCAGTTCCTGGGTGTGGGACTAGAGTGTGCTGCTTCATGTGGTTCGCAGTTCAGTTTTCACATCTCTCAGGTTCTCCTAAGTCAGACCTCGGAGCTTCTCCCCCTCATTACAGCATGCAGCCAGCACAGTCTCTTCCCTCTTGTCTCTCTTCCCTTTCTGCTGAGTCCATGTGTTGATCTCAACAGGACACTGCTGTTGATGGCATGTGTGCCTGTTTTTGCTAGGTTAGCATGCTTGTCCTTGAGCCATACTTAGGAAGCCGACTCTTATCCAAATTGCTACTGAAAGGACCTTAAAGGGCTGGCGAGAGCTTGGGGACTTGCTGCCAGCTTGAGAACCCGACTGGATCCCCAGGACATGGTGGCCAACAACAGTGTAAGGGGGTCTGACTCCCTCTTGTTGGCCTCCACTGGTCTTACATGGCATGCTGAACAGATCTGACCAGAGCGACATTTCACCTCATGAAGTGTGCCTTCCCCCATTTGGAGAATGACTTTAAATGGTGTGAGGGATGAAGCATTTGGGACAGCACTCTGTAGACAGCCTGCTCCCCCAGCGCGCGTCCCTCGCTTTTATCTAAGGTCCCAGCGTTGACTAGAAGGGCTGTTGGCTTTGTGGCTGTACTGTTGGGTGGTTTCTGTGTTCCAGGAATAACCTTTCTAACCCTGAAAGGTAGCTGCAGCACGAGATCCTCAGTCAGTGCTCGCTGACAGTCAATACTGAGAAGGAAGGTTGAAGGGAGCTCAAAAGGGCATTTGTGCGCTTTTGGTTCTGTCTTGTTCTTAAGAGTCTCTTTGCCAGCAGGGTGTGGTGGCACACGCCTTTAATCAGGGTGCTTGGGAGGCAGAGGCAGGCAGATCTATGTGAGATTGAGGCCAGCCTGGTCTACACAGAGAAACTTTGTAGAAAGAAAGAGAGAGAGAGAGAGAGAGAGAGAGAGAGAGAGAGAGAGAGAGAGAGGAAGGAAGGAAGAAAAAAGAGAAATTTTGTCGAAAGAAAGAAAGAAAGGAGTCTTTTTTCCCAACAGAGGCCCCCTTTGTTGGAAGTGAAGAGGAACTTAGAGCTGAACACAGCCCTGGTCAAGTCCTCATCCCGACTGCCCCTGGCAGGAAGCAGGCTCAAGAGGGGTCCTGACCAGATGGAGGATGCCTTGGAGCCTGCAAAGGTAAGATATGTTTGGAGAGCAGAGAGTCAGAAGTGGGGGAGGGATAAAGACAGGTCACTATGGAACCTCATCTTTATCTCTCCCCAGAAACGAACACGAGGCATGGGTGCAGTGACCAAAGTTGACACATCCCGCCCCAGAGGACCACTCCTCAGCACAGTGTCACAGACTGCAGGTGGGCTGTGGGGTGGGGATGGGGCCAAGATTATAAAATTCTACTGTTCTCTTACTCCTTTTCTTTCCAGTTTATTTGTTTCTGAGTCGATAATACCCTTTCACTTAGTTCAGAACTCCAAAGGCACACACGTTGTTAGGTGGAATTCTTTTTTTTCTTTAAAGACTTATTTATTTTATGTATGAGTCCACTGTCGCTATCTTCAGACACACCAGAAGAGGGCATCAGATCCCATTACAGATGGTTATGAGTCACCATGTGGTTGATGGGAATTGAATCAGCACCTCTGGAAGAGCAGTCGGTGCTCTTAACCGCTGAGCCATTTCTCCAGACCCCAAGGAGAGTCATCTTATTTCCAACCCTTTAACATATATACATATCATCAGTGCATGCCACCTAAGTGTCGTACCGTCTCTTCTTTTCCATCCTCGGACAGCTCAGAAAGGCCCTAAGAAGACAGGACCTCGTGGGTGCTCTACTGCTGGCACAGGTAATAGTGCCTAAGCTGGGGCAGACCAGGGCTCTGGGGCCATGTAATAGGAGCAGTGACGGAGGGGCTCTGGTCCTACCAGTCTTCTAGGGGAGGGCTGGTGTTGGAATCACATCTGGGGATTTGCACATGTTAGGAAACACAGCCCTTGAGTTTGTTTGTTTTACAATCTTATTTTTTCTTTTTTTCTTTTACTTTATTATGCACACACACACACACACACACACACACACACACACACAGAGGGAGGCAGCATTGAATCCTCTGGTGCTAGAGTTAATAGTGGTCACAAGTCTCCTGACAGGGATGATGAGGCTTCGGTGAGAGCACTTGCCATCTTTGTGGTTTTTGATGATTTTTCACTGTAGCTGTCATATCAGCCTCCCTAGTGCTAGATCACAGGCGTGTCCTATGTCCTACGTGGCCAGCCTGTAACTCCATGTCAATTCTTCTCTAGTGCTGAGGAACCAGAAGCCAGCTCCCGCTGCTCCTGCCCAGAAGCCTGGCAGTAGGTGACACATAAACATGGGTGAAAGGCTGGGAGGGGAGATGAGGTGGTAAGTGCCCAGAAGGCTCCATCATCTTTTGTCTTCCTATCAGGAGAGGGAAGAGGTAGCTGCGCCTGGGGTATGGAGGCCTGAAGGGTAGAAGGCCCAGACTCCTGACCTTTGTTTGCCCCTTCTGTGTCCACGTTAGCATCAACTGCTCCTGTAGTGGTAGGGAAGAAGCCTGGCAAACGTCCTGCTTGGGACTTAAAGGGTCAGTTGTGTGACCTCAATGAAGAGTTGAAACGCTATCGGGAGAAGACTCACACGCTGGACCGGGAGAACCAGGAGCTTCGGGAGCAACTGAGAGAGGTCCAGGAGCAGGCCACGACCCTGGGGGCAGAGCGGAACACCCTGGAAGGGGAGCTGGCCAGTGTACGCACCCAAGCTGAGCAAGGCCGGCAGAAGCTGGAGACGCTGAGTGCCCGTGTCCTGGAGTTGGAGGAATGTCTGGATACCAAGGAAAAGCTGGTCCAGGAGCTTCAGAAAGAACGGCTGCAACTGCAGGAGGAACGGAGCACACTGAGCACCCAACTGGAGGAGCGGGAGGTAAGGCCAGACCACAGGTGCCCTCCCAGCAGAGGCCATGCCTGCCTCCCAGCAGCGTGTCTGCACTCAGCTCCTCTGAGCAGCTCCTCATACTACCTGTGCTCCTGCCCCTCCCTTGCTCTGCTCATGGCTCCAGCATTCCTCCCTCTTCCCTTCTGTGAGCTCTGGTGAGCTAGCTCCAGGCAGATGGCATGGCTGTCTCTCAGACACTTTTTTGTTGTTGTTGTTGTTGTTTTTCGAGACAGGGTTTCTCTGTGTAGCCCTGGCTGTCCTGGAACTCACACTGTAGACCAGGCTGGCCTCGAGCTCAGAAATCCGCCTGCCTCTGCCTCCCAAGTGCTGGGATTAAAGGCGTGCGCCACCACTGCCCCGCTCTGAGGCACTTTTGAAGTGCATGTCCACCTTACCTAGCTCGCTCCTGTGCTTGAGTGTTGCTCTGAGACATCTTCCTGGATGTCCCCTTTCCACTCCTCCTAGTGCTGGGGCTTTCTTTTCTTTTTCTCTTTGGCAGCAGGGGCTGGGGATTACTGACCTGCAGCTCACTGTTCTGGCTGAACTAGCCAGCAAGGTCCAGGATGCTCCCGTCCCGGCTCCTCAGCTCTGGGAGCGCATGTTCACATAGTCATATCTAGCTTTTCTTTGTTAAACATGGGTGCTAGGACTTTTAACTCCTGTCCTTCTGCTTTTACATCAAGGGTAGGATGACTGAGATCTCCTATGTCCACGGGACCCCAACCCCACTCCTATTTTCTTTCCTCGTCTTTACCAGACTGTGAAGTCCATTTGCCCGTCTTGGCACAAGACTTACTCTGTTGCATTCCACCTTGTCTCTCTGTTCTGGACAGAGGAGGTTTCAGGCCTCAGAAGCAGCTCTGTCAAGCAGCCAAGCAGAGGTGGTGTGTCTTCGGCAGAAGACTGCAGCCCAGGTGACCTTACTGGCTGAGCAAGGAGACCGGCTCTACGGGCTAGAGATGGAGCGGCGTCGACTCCACAACCAGCTGCAGGAACTGAAGGGCAATATCCGGGTGTTCTGCCGGGTGCGCCCTGTCCTTGCAGGGGAATCCACTCCATCTCCTGGCTTCCTTGTATTTCCTCCTGGCCCTGCGGGACCCTATGACCCCCCAACCCGCGTCAGCCTTTCACGGTCTGATGACCGGCGCTCGACCCTGACAGGGGCGCCAGCGCCCACTACCCGCCATGACTTCTCCTTTGACCGGGTGTTCCCACCAGGGAGCAAGCAGGAGGAAGTGTTTGAGGAGATCTCCATGCTTGTCCAGTCAGCACTGGATGGCTACCCTGTGTGTATCTTTGCCTATGGACAGACAGGCAGTGGCAAGACCTTCACTATGGAGGGTGGGCCTAGGGGAGACCCCCAGCTGGAGGGGCTGATCCCTCGGGCCATGCGGCATCTGTTCTCTGTGGCCCAGGAGATGAGTGGCCAGGGCTGGACATACAGCTTTGTGGCGAGTTACGTAGAGATCTACAATGAGACCGTCCGAGACCTGCTAGCTACTGGAGCTCGCAAGGGACAAGGGGGCGAGTGTGAGATTCGTCGGGCAGGCCCAGGGAGTGAGGAGCTCACTGTCACCAATGCTCGATATGTTCCCGTTTCCTGTGAGAAAGAGGCAAGTCGGGACTGGAGCAGGAGGGTGGGCAGAGCAGGGTGAGCGAAAGCTCGGCAGGGACGAAGGATGCTGTGAGGGCGGTGCCTCCTCAGACTGAGAGGGTGACACACTCTTCCTGCCCCTTAGGTTGCTAAGTTCACCCTAGCCAGGATGGCTGCCTGACTGTTCCTGTCTCAGGTTCTTAGGAGCCGCTTGATTGCTCCTTCTCTGGAGGTCTTCAGGCAGCGAGAGCATTGCACTGTAGCCCTGGCCACCTTAGAACTCAAGGCAGGCCTGTCTCGGCCTCCTGAGGGCTGGGATTATAGGCCTGAGCCACCACACCTGGCCTGGTTTTATTTTGAGACATGGCCTCACAAGAACCCTTGAGATATTCCCTCTGTGTCTCAAGGAGCTTTGAACTGCCAGTTCTCCTTCAGCCTTCCAAGTGGCTGGCATTATAGGCTTGTGCATTAAGACCCAGTGGGTCGCCGGGCGGTGGTGGCGCACGCCTTTAATCCCAGTACTTGGGAGGCAGAGGCAGGCGGATTTCTTGAGTTCCAGGACAGCCAAAGGCTATACAGAGAAACCCTGTCTCGAAAAAAAAAAAAAAGACCCAGTGGGTCTCCTGTCTAAGTGCACACACACTTATACCGCTCTGCAGTTTGGCTCCAAAAGGGCAATGGCGCACCTCACCAGCGTGTCCTGCTCTGACTGCCTGTATCCCTTCTTAATCCTAGGTGGAGGCTCTGCTCCACTTGGCCCATCAGAATCGGGCTGTGGCCCGCACTGCCCAGAATGAGAGGTCCTCACGCAGCCACAGTGTGTTCCAGCTGCAGATTTCTGGAGAGCATGCTGCTCGCGGCCTGCAGTGTGGCGCTCCCCTCAACCTTGTGGACCTGGCTGGGAGTGAGCGGCTAGACCCTGGCTTAACCCTAGGCCCTGGGGAGCGTGATCGTCTTCGGGAGACACAGGCCATTAACAGCAGTCTGTCCACACTGGGACTCGTCATAATGGCCCTGAGCAATAAGGTAGGAATGGATGCATGGGCAGGTGAGGTGGGGGGCCGTGGAGTGAGCCGTGAGAACCGTGTCCTGACTGCCTGTGCCCCACCCTCCAGGAGTCTCATGTGCCCTACCGAAACAGCAAGCTTACCTACCTGCTGCAGAACTCTCTGGGTGGCAGTGCCAAGATGTGAGTAGAAGGGAGAGATTGAAAGGCCTTTAGAAGGAACTAGAGTCTTAAGATGAGGAGGAAGAGAGGCAGCTGTGCATGTTTATTCAGCCGTGGCAGACCACTGATGTGGGCTTGGACTCTGCTCTTTCCACAGGCTCATGTTTGTGAACATTTCTCCTCTGGAAGAGAATGTCTCCGAGTCTCTGAATTCACTACGCTTTGCTTCCAAGGTACAATGACAATCCTGCTTAGTTTTCTATTCTTGTGGCAGGACATTATTGGGGGCTTACAGTTTCTGAGGGTTAGGGTCCATGACCATCATGGAAATGGAACAAGGCAGTAGGCAGGCGGGCGGGCGGGCAAGGCCGCAGCAGTACCTGAAGCTCATGAGCGCCTTGAGTCCAGCCATGAGCCTTTCAAACTTTAGAGCCCCTCCTCCCTGCATGGTACGGGGCGCGCACACACACACACACACACACACACACACACACACACACACACGCCTCTGACAAGGCCACACCTCCTATCCTCTTCACCAACTGGGGCCCAAGTATTCAATCTCTGAGCCTATGGGGCCATTCTCATTGGAACCATCCCGTCTTCCCACACTGTCAGGACTCCTGGCTGCTCACGGGCGTCTCCTTCATGACTCCTGGTTTCTAAGCTAGGACACATCTATGCAGAAAGGATTTAAACTTGCTAGCATCTTGGGTACTGCCCACCTGATTCCATTTTTAACTGCTGGCATTTGAATGAATATTTTTAGAAGAAATAACCAGAGTCAGGACTGTATTGCAAGGACAAGCCGTGTCCATGTTCTGAGACCGCTCGGATATGTGTTTGTACTGTCATCCCAGGCTGCTGAGCTCTTCAGAAGGGCCCCAGGATTACTCCCAGTGCACTGGGATTGCACATTACTTTTAGCTCTGTGTAGGATTCTACCAAAGTAACCACTGCTGGGCTGGTGCATTTCCACCTTGTTCCGATTGCAAACGAGGCTCCATTGTAGTTTTGTATAACTGTATTTTCCAGTTACATCTATCTAGAGAAATGCTCCTTGGAATGGAGCTGCCAGAACAAAGGACATGGACAGATTTGTGAAAATTTCCCAAGTAGACATTGAAATTCTAAATCTTACCCAGCTAGACAGTCCCCATGACCTCATTTTCATCTGTTGTAGGGATAAGCAGGCCTCAGATTCGTTACTATCTGCCTTGGTAGGTGATTTTCTCCTGGTTTCCCCTTTTCCTGTGGGTAGAAGAGCTCTCTGAGTTCTGACTTAATTTGGCATCTGATCATGACTGGCTCTGCCCTCTGCCAGGCGGAGCTGTCAGGCAAGTCAGCACCTGCACCACGCGTGCTGCCTGGAAAGTTACTTGGCCTGTTGTCACTTAACAGGGCTTGAACCGGGTCCTCTCATAGTGAGCATGTGCTTGGTGAGCAGCCTAATTTCTCAAAGCTAATGAGCAGCTTTTAGCCATAGATGGTAATCATGTTTTTTGTCCCAGCACGTGGGAGGCTGAGGCAGGCCAATGTCTGTGAGTTCGAGGCCAGCCTGGTCTACAGAGTGAGTTCCAGGACAGCCAGGGCTACACAGAGAAACCCTGTCTCAAAAAGGGGTCCGGGGTAAGCTTTAAAGTGTTTTACAGGTTGGACAGATGGCGCAGTGGTTAAGAACGAACACTTCTGCTCTTGTGGAGGACCTGAGTGTAGCTCCCAGCACCCAACATCCATCCCTAACTGTAGTTCTAGGGCCTGCTGCATACTCTGCAGGCATCCTACACAGAAATGAATGACTCTTTTTTTTTTTTTTTTTTTTTTTTTTTATGCATATGAGTACACCACCATTGCTCTCTTCAGATACACCAGAAGAGGGCACCAGACCCCATTACAGATGGTTGTGGGCCACCATGTGGTTGCTGGGAATTGAACTCAGAACCTCTGGAAGAGCAGTCAGTGCTCTTAACCACTAAGCCATCTCTCCAGCCCCCATGAATGACTCTTAAAATTAAAAAAAAAAAAAAAAAGTATTTTGTGTGTGGTTAGAGAATAACTTGTAGGATTGTAGTACTTGTTTCTCTCCTTCCTTGTGGACCCTAGAGATCAAACTTAGGTTGTCATGTCATCAGATTTGGTGGCAAGTACCCTGCGGCCCTCAGCCCTAACATCTCCTATGTTAATGTCAGCCCTCTATGGGACAGGAGGGGTGTAAAGTCAACTTCTCATGCCAGTTATCTGTAAATGTAACTTTGGTTTGTAAAGATTTATTTATTTTATTTTTATTTATTTATTTGGTTTTTCGAGATAGGTTTATTTATTTTTATTTTATGTGTATTGGCGTTTTGCCTGCATGTATGTTTGAAGGCGCCAGATCCACCTGAATTGGAGCTACAGACAGTTGTGAGCTGCATGTGGTGCTGGGAATTGAACCCAGGACCTCTTAACCACTGAACCATCTCTCCAGGTCCTAAATGTAATTTTTATTCTCCTGTTGTCTCCAAGGCTTACTGCCTCTGTCTGCTGTCCTGGTCCTGGTCCTGGAAACTTCTAGCCTCCATTCAGTCTTATTTAGGCCTAGAATAGTTTCAGCCTCTGAGGCTCGATGCTGATTAAGTTCACCCTTGTTCTTTCTGAGCTTTCACTGGCTGATTCAACTCAGCTGGTCTGGCTCAAACTCTCCCAGGTGACTGGCTTCTCTCAGCTTCTCCTGAACTGCTCTACTTGGCCTCATATTAACTCTGGCAATCTGTTCAAATCTTCTGGCTCCTTCTCATTCTCTGGCTCGTTTGTCTTCACCTGTGTCTAGCCTGTTCTCTTTCTGTAGCTGCCTCTGTAAAACTGTAAAACCCAGTAAAACGACCTGTCTCCATTTCCCTCTGCACTACCCCCTCTTACGTAGCCCCATCTTCCTCTCTTCTCCTTACTTGGGCCGATCCTATTCTGTCAAATCTTTCTCTGATTCGTCACTTTGTCTGCCACTCAATTAGACATCATTTTCAAACATGGCTGCTTCCTTCTACACACTAACTCCATCTTCATTGTTTGAGATTAAAGGTGTGTACTAAGAGCGAGTGCATTCCAGCCAGAGGGATTAGAAGCGTGTGCTGAGGCTGAGCCACACCTCAGCTAGAAACAGGTTGTTTTCAGTAAGAACAGTCTGTGGGCTCACAGAGTGGTCAGATGCCCTGCAGCGCTGACCTTCTACCCACACCGCCCAAGTGCTGGGTCATGGCAGCGCCGCTTTCCTGTCTGTACTCACGACGTCCACGTCCGTCCCCAGCTGCCTCAGGATGTCTCTCTTGGTGATGCTTGTCTGGTGTGGGCATTCATCTCCCTTGGAGGAGGATGGGCCTGTTTGCTGAGAATGCTTGTTTAATGTGCAGCGGGGCCTCTCCTCATGTACGTGGTATTTATTTGAAGTGGGATGTCTGCCCTGTTAACACCATATTCAGACACTTGGTTGCTCGCTCTTCCTCAGAGTTGTGCTGTTTGGTAGTTTGAGACTTGGTTTGGTTATATTGGTGATTCTAGTTCAAATTCTTGGCCTATTTAATAGCTGGGACAAATGGTGTACCTGTCACATCATAAGTACCCGATCTAGTTCTACATTTATTAAGTGTTTGCTTTGTGTGTGTGTGTGTGTGTGTATGTGTGTGTGTGTTTGTGTTGTTAGAGATATCCCAGAGCCCCTGTGTGTGTTCAGCAACTGCTTTACCACTGAGCCACCTCCTCCATCTTTTTTTTGTTTTGTTTTGTTTTTTGTTTTTTTTTTGTTTTTTTTGTTTTTTGTTTTTTTTGTTTTTTTGTTTTGTTTGAGGCAGGGTCCCAGGTAGCCTAGGCCAGCCTGGAACTCATCTTTCTGCTTGCTTGCCTGTCTAGTGCTGAGACCTAGACTTGTGTTCCTTGATTCTCAACAGTGAGTTTATGAAATAGTAATTCTAGATCCATGCTTTTGTTAGAGGGCTTTTCTAATCAGTGTTTGCTACTCATGGCTTTCTCATGAAGAAGCCTCCTTACAGAGTAAAAGCACACCTCAAGGACACTGTTGTGGATCAGTCCCCGACCACTGTGGTACAGCAGAGGCAGGAAGTGTGTGCATCAGAGCTATAGTGTGCTATCGCCTGTTAAGCTTTAAAGCTGTGGACTAACTGTGAAAATACAAAATTGATAACATGTGGTAGTGATTACCTGAACTATTGAAAAAAATGGCACCAACTAGACTTGTTCAGTGTAGGGGTAGCATAAACCTTCAATTTGGTCAAGGACACATTGTGAAGGACACTGCTGTGGTGAGGTGGACATATTGATATTGTGTAGGGAAATGTGTGTGCAGAGTTCTTTGGTTGATGAGTATTCTGTGTGCTTGTATGTCTGCACTATGTGGGCCTGGTGCCTAAGGAAGCCAGAAGAGGAGGCTGCATTCCCTGGGACTTTAGTTAAAGACAGCTCTGAGCTGCTGTGTGGTTCCAAGGTCCCTTGGAATACAGCCTGTGCTTTGATTGATTGATTGATTGATTGATTGATTGATTGATTTATTAAAATTTAGCTGAGTGTGATGGCACATGCCCTTAATCCCAGCACCCAGGAGGCAGAGACAGATAGCTCTCTGAGTTTGAGGCTACCCTGATTTACAGAGTGAGTTCCAGGACAGCCAGGGCTACACAGAGAAACCCTGTTTCTAAAACAGAGAGAGGAAAACAAGTTGTATTTTATGTGAATGTTTTGCCTGCTGAGGTATCTTTACCACATTTGTACTTGGTATCTGAGGAGGTTAAAAGAGGGCATTGGATTTCCTAGAACTGTAGTGGATTGTTTTGAGCCACCATATAGGTGCTAACAACTGAACCCAGGTCCTCTGCAAGAACTAGTGCTTTTAAACACTGAATCATCTCTCCAGCCTCAAGATGCTGAGTCCTTTATAGGTTTTCAGTATTGAGTTCCTATCCTTATGGGCACACGGTCCATATGACCCGTAAGCTTTTATGAAGAGGTGGGTGATACAGATGCTTACATACATGACATCTGTCAGTCTTCTCTACTCACTCTTCCTGATCCTCACAGTGCTACATCTTTGGTCAGTAAGTACCTTCAAGTAAGCTCCTGTCTCATTTCTTTGGGCTGGGCAAGCTCTATACACTAAGTAACAACCCCAATGCTCATGGAGCCTTTGATCTGTACCTAGTAGTAGTCTCTGTTTCCAGTTCTCTTCTGTGGTGATACTTTTTTTCTCAGGAGCCCTAGTTCTCAAAGGAATTTAATGTCTTGATGTTTTTGTAGGAAGGTTTTGCGGTGTCTAGTCCAGTGTGGTTGAAAATGGAGACCTCTCTGCTGCTGTGGTCTTTGTGTAGGTGTCACAGTTCGCTTTCTAATACTGTGGTAAACACCATGAGGAAAAGCAACCTGGAGTAGGAAGGGTTTAGTCCGTTGTCCAGGGGTGTCAGGTCAGTAGCTTCTGTAGGCCGTAATGGAGTGCCGTTTACTGCTTGCTCCTCCGAGCTTCCTCAGCCGGCTTTCTTACACAGCTCATTAGGGACGCAGCTGTTCCAGGGGTAGCACTGGCCCACAGTAGGCCGGGTCCTCCAACATCAGTCCCTAATTAAGAAGAGGCCCTGTGGCTGGCTTACAGGTCAATCTGATGGGATATTTTCTCAGTTGATGTTCCCTGTTCTCAAATGAGGGAGGGGCAGCCTGTGTCACGGTGACATAAAGATAAGCTAGCACCATGGAGCTTCGTCTCTTCAGACTCTGGTCTCCTCCACTGTCCCTCCAGGGGATCCTGCTGACCTGCTTCCATGGCCCTTGTTATTTCAGGGATTCAGATGGTGGGCCCAGCACTGGGGCAGAGTGAGAGGACTCCTGATCTGCAGACCTTGGCTCTGTGTAACCCTGTTTATTGTTTACAGGTGAACCAGTGTGTTATTGGTACTGCTCAGGCTAACAAGAAATGAAGATGGATCCGAGCCTGAGTCCCGTGCAAGCGAGTGTGCGTGCGCCTGTGTTCCGGTGTATATGTATTCAGTGGGGTGGGGGTTGAGACAGGATTTTATTTGCCAGACATTATGTACTCAACTATCAAATAAAGAAAATTTGCTGTAGATTTCTTAATCTTAGATTTAAAACTGTGTACATTTGTTTTGCCTGAGTGTATGCATGTGCACCATGTGCGTGTCTCCTGCTCCTGGAGTTCAGAAGAGGGCTCTAGGTCCTCAGGAACTGGAATTAGGGATCGTTGTGAGCATCAATGTGGGTCCTGGGAACAGAACCTGGGTCCTCTGCAAAATCAGTAAGTGCTCTTAACCGCTGAGCCATCTTTCCAGCCCTTGTTACAGCTCAAGCTGTTTTATTAGCTGCCAGAGGAAGGTATTGTAAATAAATACCATAAGCATGTAGGAATGTCCTTTTTGACATGCGTTTTGCAGAGTGAGGCTATGGGCTTTCACTTGGCGGGGCACACTCTGCCGTCCTGATGCCTCTTCACTATCCTTCAGCACAGGGAACTGTGCCCATAGCTTCCCAGACTGGGCCCTCTGTGACCAATTTCTTAGGACTGCCAGGCCCGGCCCCAGCCTGGAACAGGAATGTTCTTGTCTGGTGAGAGTGCCAGCGCACTCCACAATCTCTTCCTTTCCCTGCCCACCGGTTCGAACCATGGTTCCGTGCCGCCTAGTGCCCATTGGCTGGTGTGGGCGCGTCACCACCTCAGTACTAGTTCCAAATAGCCCCTTGTCCTTTCCCTCCCTGGAGGAGCACAGCCATACCAGTGCTCTCGCAGCGGGAGGAGTGGCTGTGTGCCCAGGTGCGGTGCGCAGGCGGGGTTACGCGTGCGCAGAAGGGCGGGTCGGCAGGAAGCGTGAATGGAGAGGGCGGTGCTGCGTGCGGAGGCGGAGCTTGGAGTGGCCACGGGGGCGGGGCAGCTAACGGATGTGGCATGGGGCGGGGCCCGGCCCTGACCTGCAGGCTAGCTGCCAAGAAGGTTATTTCCTGCTGCCCTCAGAGCAAGCCTCTCCGAAAAGGGGGCTGCAGGAATTTTCTCGTCCTCCCTCACCGGCCGCGCCCCCAACAGCGCAGCGCCCTCCAGGCCTGCTGGAGGTGAGGGAGGTGCTGCCTGCCCGCCCCTCCGTCTTCTCCTCCCCTTAGTGCTCCCCACCCTCCACTCTCCTCCCTCCTTCTGTCGACTCCTCCTGCCGCTGCTGCTGCTTTGGCTGCTGCGTCATACGCCCCAGAGCCGCCAGGACGGAGGGGCTGGGCCCGGGGACCCCCTGGCCTCCCCCTGCACGCCCCCCTACGCTCACACTCAGTCTTCCAGTACCGGGGACTCACCCAGGTCTCTTGGGTCTGCCCCTACCTGGCTTCCAGCTGCCCCAGCTGTCACCGGTAAGGAGAAGGCGGGAGGCCCGGATAGGGGGGCAGGGAGCCAGGGGTCGGTGTGCAGGAAGGTGTGGGAGAGCCTCCTGGTCCCAGCTTAGGGTCTGTGCTTGGGCGACTCAAGTCCCTCCTTGGACTGGCAGTGTAGGGGAGTAGAGACTTGGACAGGGACACGCCCCCCTCCTGGGGCACTCAGGGAAGTTATCTAATCCCGGGTCAAGGAGCCCCAAATTTGAGGGTGACCTAACATAACCTGGCACCAGCATGGTGGTTCTAAATAAGACAACACGGGCCTGGGGAGACAGCTGTTTCTACTCAGAAAATGTCTTCAGAAAAGCCCCCAATATCTTTGGGCAACAGATTGCCCCAGTTAGGATACCTCTACACAGCTGGGAAAGGTGAAGTGGTAATCTTGATTCTGCAAACGTCTTTTCACCTGAGGTCCCTAGGAACTGAGATACTACAAAACTAGCAGGCAGGGGAGAGGAAAGGAGTGGAGTTGAGAAGCTGACCAGAGCGACCTGCCTTCTTAGGGCTCTAAAGGATTAGGAGACTGAGCTTGGAGATGCTGGGTCAGGGTCAGGGTTAGGGTTTCTTTATCCGCGCAGTGCAGCTTCCTCGGCACTCACAAACTCTAACCATCCTGTTTCGGAATAGCCCCCCCCAGGATGCAATGGCGCAGCTCCCCCGGCTGAGCCGTTTGGGTGCCCCCTCTCTTTGGGATCCAGCTTCCCCTGCTCCCACCTCAGGCCCCAGACCTCGGCTTTGGGAGGGTCAAGATGTGCTGGCCAGATGGACTGATGGGCTGTTGTACTTGGGTACCATCAAAAAGGTAAGACCCACCTCTGCTCTGGGTCTACCGTAAGTCTCCGGTCTGATCCCACCCCCATTTTATCATCATTGGTCATCATTCCAGGTGGACAGTGCTCGGGAGGTGTGCTTGGTCCAGTTTGAGGATGATTCCCAGTTTCTGGTTCTATGGAAGGACATCAGCCCAGGTGAGACCCTCGAAACTGCAGCCTGTGACGGGCTGCTGTGGGTGGGGATACTGGTTGGAAGCAGGCCTCTGACATTTTGCTCCTTTACAGCTGCCCTCCCTGGGGAGGAGCTGCTCTGCTGTGTCTGTCGCTCTGAGACCGTGGCCCCTGGGAACCGGCTGGTCAGCTGTGAGAAGTGTCGCCACGGTGAGAGGGCGGGATACTTTGATGGTACAGTCGCCCTGGGTCTTTGTAGCATGAATTACGTCTCCTGTCCTGGCCAGTCTTCACCCTGTCACCTCATCTCTCAGTACAGGGAGAGGGAGCTGTAGCTGAAGGTGACACAGGCCACACGAGGCTGAGGTGGCTTGGGGCTAGCTTACATTTCGTGACCGTGCTTTCTTGGGCAAGGCCCTCAACTGCTAGAAGCCTGTTTACTCTCTTGCAATGTTGGGGGCGGGATGGGACACACCCAGCAGGGCCGTGGTCAGGACTTAAATGCACACAGTGGTCTGCTCTCAACATTGTTCTCATTCAGCTTATCACCAGGACTGTCACGTTCCCAGGGCCCCAGCCCCTGGAGAAGGAGAGGGTACATCCTGGGTGTGCCGCCAGTGTGTCTTTGCAATCGCCACTAAGGTAAAGACAGCTCTTTGGCCCTTGTGTGGGAGCTCTCCTCTTCTCTTCTGCCTCTCTGAGGTTCCCATCTGCTCCTCTGCAGAGGGGAGGCGCCCTGAAGAAGGGTCCCTATGCCCGGGCCATGCTGGGCATGAAGCTCTCCCTGCCGTATGGACTAAAAGCGCTGGATTGGGATGCTGGGCACTTGAGCAACAGACAGCAGAGCTACTGTTACTGTGGAGGCCCTGGAGAGTAAGTGAAGGGGGTGGCAAGCTATGGGATGGGTGTTGTGGTGGCAGAGCCCAGGACAAAGGGGAGCAAACAGGGTGAGGGGGCCGTCTGAGGGCCACAAGTGCTGTCTTCCCTTGAGGTGGAACCTGAAGATGTTGCAGTGCCGGAGCTGCCTCCAGTGGTTCCATGAGGCCTGCACCCAGTGTCTGAGCAAGCCCCTCCTCTACGGAGACAGGTGAGCCTGGGATGCTCTCTCCGGAAGTCCCGACTATTTAGCCCTCTGCAGCTTGTATCGGAGGCTCGAGCAAGGTGCATCCTTTGCCCTGCCCATGTACAGATTCTATGAATTTGAGTGCTGTGTGTGCCGGGGTGGCCCTGAGAAGGTCCGGAGGTTACAGCTTCGCTGGTGAGATGGATTGTGTCCTCGATAGGACTCATTTCTGTTCTCCACCATTTTACCCTAATGACTCCCGACTCTGCTGCTGCTGACAGTCTCATGCTCTTCCAGGGTGGATGTGGCCCATCTTGTCCTCTACCATCTCAGTGTTTGCTGTAAGAAGAAATACTTCGATTTTGACCGAGAGATCCTCCCCTTCACCTCTGAGAATTGGGACAGTCTGCTCCTGGGGGAGGTAAGGGCTCTAACGTTTGGGAAGCGGGGTGGGACAAGGAATATCTGCTTTCTGACCCACTGATCCTCTGCCTCAGCTCTCGGACACGCCCAAGGGCGAGCGCTCTTCCAAGCTCCTCTCTGCTCTTAACAGCCACAAGGACCGGTGAGTCAGGAGAGGGAAGTCAAGGGTACGGTGCGAGTCTGGATGAGGGGAACTTGCTACAGCATGGACGGACCTGCCGACCTTCCCCTTGTCCCAGTTTCATTTCAGGGAGGGAGATTAAAAAGAGGAAATGCCTTTTTGGTCTCCATGCTCGGACCCCTCCTCCTGTGGAGCTCACTGAAGATGAAGCACCCACCAGGTCACTGGTCCAGGGGGGATGGGGAGAGTTCTCAAGGATCAGTTTGGAGGGTATATGTACAGAAATGGGGGTCTTGGGGTACCTGGGAGGGGCTGGGGGGATAAGGAGGCCTCTTACAGCTTCCCTTCAGGGCAGGGCCCTGGGGGAGGGGTCTCACGTCCCCTGGGGAAACGACGGAGGTCGGAGCCAGAACCCTTGAGGAGGAGGCAGAAAGGGAAAGTGGAGGAACTGGGGCCACCCACAGCAGCGCACAGTCGGCATGGGTCCCGGGAGCAGAGGGCCCTGCAGGTACAAGGGCAGGGGAATCCCATGGGGCACACTGGTGGGGTGTGAGAAGGAACCAAGCTTGGGTCATCTCATGGCCCCTCTGCCTTCTCCTACAGGCCTCAGTGTCTCCACCACCCCCCAGCCCTAACCAGAGCTACCAGGGCAGCAGCGGCTACAACTTCCGGCCCACAGACGCCCGCTGTCTGCCCAGGTCAGTGCCTGGTCCAGATATGCCCCAGTCATTCCCTTCTCCAGATTTTGTCACCTGCAACTCTTTTCCCTTTCCACCTTCACTTCTGGATTCTTGTCCCAAAGAGATGTGCAGAGCCACGGTGCGCAGGCGCACTAGCGTTAGTATGCGAGCTCTGCCTTTCCCAGGGAAGACATGCTTCCCTGCTTCCGGTGCTGATTTGCCTGTTCCCCAACCTCAGCAGCCCCATCCGGATGTTCGCCTCCTTCCACCCTTCTGCCAGCACTGCAGGGTCCTCTGGGGACAGTGAACCCCCAGACAGGTAAGTGTATCCTGTCAGTACCAGTTCCCTCCTTTCCTTATGCAACCTCAGGCTTCTTGGTCTCTCGAGGCCAGACTAGCATCAGTCATGGCCGCCCACATCTGGCCAGTCTGATCTTACTGTTGTCTTCTCTTCCAGGTCACCTCTGGAACTTCACGTTGGCTTCCCCACAGACATCCCTAAAAGCCCTTCCCACTCAGTGACTGCCCCGTCTTCCTCGGCCCCAGCCCTGACCCCAGGCCTTTCCAGACACTCACTATCCCCTTCTCCCTTGTGCCGTAGTTTGTCTCCGGGGACTGGGGGAGGAGTCCGAGGTGGGGTTAGCTACCTGTCCCGAGGGGACCCTGTTAGGGTCCTTGCTCGAAGGGTGCGGCCTGACGGCTCTGTGCAGTACCTAGTTGAGTGGGGAGGAGGGGGCATCTTCTGACAGCTCACTTCTGCTCACCTCCCCATCCACACACTGGCACTTTCATGCCCTGATCCCTGACCTCTGACCTCACCTACAGCTGGGATGTACCTGGAGAGACAGGGAGTGGTTCTCCCTCCTGCCCAGGCTGGAATCCAGGGGAATGGGGAAGAGTTCCTCTTCTCTGTCCCTTCATGACTCCTAACCCCCCCTCCTCATTTCCTTTGATGTTATTTTGTTACAGCTTTTGAGATATTTTTTAAAACTATTTAACCCTTGGGATTAGAGATTGGGGGGTTGGGTGGTCCAGGATTCCAGACTGTACGACTCTAATAAAGATAAATAAACCTAGCAGGCATGAGTCATTTTGAAAGATGGACAGAGGCACTCTCGACCTTCCCCGACCACATCTATGTCACAAGAGAAAATGCATCGAGAGCAGGAGAGGATTTATTGGGGGCTAAATCATCACGTGAAAGGGGAGGGGGTGCAGGGTGGGGCTTGTCATGGTAGGGCTGTGCCAGAATCTGAAACTGATTCTGTGACCTGGTGCACCCAGTGCAGGTACGGAGGGTTCCCCTGCTCCACAGGCAGTGCAATCACCTCGGCAACTTCATAAGGGTGCACAGATCTGTGGAAGTGATAGGGTGGGGGTATTCAGACACCCAAAGACACACCTCCTAACACACCAACCCTGGACTCCCCTGTAAGTCCCACGACACAGTGTCACGGAGCTCCTATACCAAGATGGGGGGAGTGTCTCAGTGGCAGAGTGTGTGCTTGCCTGGAATGCTTCAAGGCCCTGTCTGGTTCATCCTCCAGTACCACCGCCAAAAGAAAACCTCAAGTTCTTACCGAACAAACTCTGTCAGAGCAGGGACCAGGGAGCTTTGGGTTTTAATCATCTAAAGAGCAAAGACAGACATAGTTCAAGCAAAGGGGTGGAACTGGTGTTAGGGTGAGGGCCAGGAATGTCAAAAGGAGAGGGGCAGGAGGGGAATTTTCTCACCATCAGCACCTCACTATCTTCCTCGATCTTTCCTTTCCATTCATAGCTGAAGAGGTCAAAGAAAGAAGGGAACAAAGTCTTGGGAAAGGAAGATTTCTCCCAGAAAAAGCTTTCAGCCCCTCAAGTGGGATTAAGTTTCTGACAACTCACATGGATGTGACCTGCGGGATGAGGTTGACGCAGGCTGCCAGGCGCTTCTCTACCACTGCCCTGGGGGTGAAGCGAGATCAGAGTGCGCACGACCTGGAGTTCCCCTATCCCCAACTCTCCCTCGTAACTCATCTGGCCGAGGTCCTCACCTGGCGATCTCCTTGGCGACTTTTTCGTTGGGACAAGTGACAAAGGCTGCAGAAACTGATCCTGGAACATAGCCGGAACCAGAGGCCGGAGGGGGCTGGGACGGAGGGCTTCCTGAAGCCATGGACAGCAGAGCTCGGGGTAGCAACAGGAGGCGGGAAGCCACCGGCAGTAGCGCGGGCATCCAAAGAAACGACAAGAGCAGCGTGGCCTGGAGAGGGAAAGGGGTGGGGGGCGGATTCAGTGTCCCCACAACTTCCCCAGGAAAATGCACCAGGGGTGCCTTCTGGGCCAGACACCAAGCCTCTGCCCAGCCTCTTCTGCACCAGGAAGAAAAATATCCCTGAAACTTAAAAGAAACTTGGGACAGCTCCTCTGTTCGGCTGCTGAAGCTCGGGGAGACTTCGAGGCCGGAAGGGGCGGGACCAGACTCACCCCTCCGCCGAGCAGGACGCTGGGCGCCCGCCCCCAGTTCATGCAGCCCGCGCTGGTAGAGAGAAGAAGAGATCAAAGGCCGCTCATTTCACGGAGGAAGGACCCGAGTCCCGGCGGAGCGGCGCCGCTTACCTGCAGCAGCCACGTGACGAGAAAACAGTGCGCACCACGTGACAGGAGCGGCCCTGCCTTCCCGGAGTCTCCAGCCCTGACCAATCCCGGCCCTCGAGCGAGCCGTAGCCCCGCCTCCCAGAGGGGGCGGGGCGTTCGGCCCTCTGGCCAATCGGCAGCTGGATCTGAGGTCGTGCGCCGAAGTGGCCCCGCCCATTTCCGTGAAGCCTCAGCTGGTTCCCGGCGCGGGGTTGTGGGGGGGGAAACGCCGCTGCGGCGGCCCGCCGTCACGTGACGAGGCCTGTCCTTTCACGCGGCGCCGCCTCAAGAGCAGCGAGCGGAGGCCAATCTCCGGCCGGCCTGGCGGGCCACGTGACGTGAGACCTGGCGGCCCGGGCTCTCGCTGCGTCAGGCTGGGGCCGGGGAGTCGTCCTGAGCCCCGGAGTGTGCCTAGTAACAGTCCCCCTTCCCCCGCCCTGGCGCTAGCAGCGAGCTGAGAAGCCAGCTGTCCCCTGGGTAGGGGGCAGTGATCAGGCAGGCTCAGACGTGGCACTGCCATAGCTGGGTGAGGGAAGACATTTCAAAGCACTGGGTGACACCTGTAAATGGGCTAAGTGGGTGATGGAAGGTCCCGAGGACCCAAAAGCTTAGGGACAGGCTGACTGGCAAGTGACACGGAAGGAGAAATGGAGAGTTGCGGGTTAGAGTTCAGAGGGATGGTCCTGTTCTCTCTCCCTTGCTGAGTCTTGTCCCCAGGACTGGCCCACCTCTCTGTCTTGGGTCTCCTTACCATCATCCATCCCCCCAAGGAGCCAGGACCTGCCCTACATAACCTCCCTGGAGCCTAAACACATCCAGTGACCCAAAAATGGAGAGGGGGGCCAGTGAGAGGCCAGAGAAGAGGGAGGAGACAGCAGGAAAAAGGGCCCTGCCGCCCAAATATTAGCCCTCCCTCCAAGGTCTGGGGTCCTTGGCGTGGGTGGCCGACTAGGCTCCTGCATTTTCCTCTTGAGTTGGAGGTGGTGGTCTCAGAGATCCTTGCGTGTGTGCGTGCGTGCGTGTGTGTGTGTGTGTGTGTGTGTGTGTGTGTGTGTAGGTGAGGGGGGCGGGAGTCCAGTATCTGGGCCCTTCCTAGGGTCTGAGTTACCTGTTGTTTCAGGTAATTGAACCCCGCGATCAGCAACCCAGATCTTTCAGATGTCATGTGTTTTAGATATCTGTGTGGTCATCTTCATCTTTGGGTCAGCCTAATGTCTCCTCCCTTACCCCCAAGTTTGCAGGTTCTTTGAGAGATGAATGTGGGATTTCTTATCTCCAGCTAGATTCTAACATATAATTCTGGCCTGGGGCTCTTTCTAATACTGGCTTCATCTTTTTCTTTGGGTCTAGGTCTCCGTTTTGGTTCCCCCAGACTACCAGTCCAGGGTTTGAATAAGATTAACGTGGGTCTGGAGAACCTGACCCATGACTCCTTTAATTTTTGGGGTGGGGGGCTCTGAGCTCAGAGGTCTCTTTCCTTCTAGATTTGGGTCTGTGAGACCCAATTTGTTGAGTATGGAGTGAGGGTTGACGTGGTGAAGTATCTTTCTCTGGGTCTGGGGTCTGTGTCAGGGTCTTGGGTCAGCTTCTTCAGGACTGCCCTCTGTAGTGTGTATGAGTCGGGGGTCGGTCGCTCTCCCTTTTTCCGGGTCTCCCTGAGTAGGGGTGGGGGCTGCAGTCTCTCCCTCCTCCTCCTGCTCTCTCCTCTCTAGCTCGCTTCCCCCGCCCCCCCTCTCTCTCTGCTGCCGCTGCTGCCGTTGGCTCTTATTCTCCTCCTCCTCCTCCTCTCTCCTCCTCTCTGCTCCTCTCCGCTCCTCTCTCCTCCTCTCTCCTCCTCCTCCTCCTCCTCCTCCACCTCCTCCTTCTCCCCCTTTCTCTCCCCCTCTTTCTCTCTTCTTTTTTCTCCCCCGTCCCCCCGCCCCCTCCCCCTCAGGCCTGATGAGCAGGTCTCGAGCCTCCATCCATCGGGGGAGCATCCCCGCGATGTCCTATGCCCCCTTCAGAGGTACGGTGATGGTAAGGGTAGGGGAGGGCCAAATGGGGGGGCAAGAGGGGGAGGGGCAGGGGGCGGGGGAGGGCCGGGGCTACGGAGGGGAAAGATCGGCTCAAATGGAGGGAGAGGGGAGGGCTGGGAAGGCAGAGGTGGGAACAGTGGGAAAGGAGGGATTATAGGCACAGGGGTAGGTGAGGGATAGAGGGGCTGGGACACGGGCCTTGAAGGGGGCTGAGGGGAAGATGATGGTGGGAAAAGCGCGTCAGAAAGGGATGGGAAGGGAGGACTGAGTTTGGGGAAAGGCTGCAGAAATGGTTTGGGTTCGGGAGCTGAGTGAGGAAGAAATTACCAAGGAAATAGAGGCACGGTCTTAGGAAAGGGTAGACGGGGAATTGAAAACACAGGCGGCGGGAGAGACCAAGAAGGTGGGAAGGGAATTTGGTGAGGGGCTCAGGGTGGTAGGACTTAGGAAGAGAGGGGGATGGAGGGAGGGAAGGGGCCAGATGGAGAAAGAGGGTGGCAGTGGGGGGGTGGGGGTCCAGATGGAGGGAAGAGAGGAGAGAGAGAAAGGGTTGGGGGAGGGGACACCAGAGAAGGGGGAGGATCAAGTGTTTTTTTTGGGTTGGGTGGGGGGAGATGCAAGTAAGATTGAGGGATGGGAGCAGGGGCCAGGTAAAAATCCTGAGGGTGACTAGCTCTCATTAGAATTCTTGAGAAGTGAGATGCAATCCCTGGGTCTCTTCTGCTTTCCTCACTTAATCGCTTTGACCCCTTCCCCCACCCCACCTCCTCTTTCCAGCCCCCCTCCCTGCCTCTGCCGTCCATCACTTATATCTTTCCCCCCATATGGTGTCCGTTTCTTATATGAGTCCCCCTTCTGTTCTTCCCCTGTATTGGTCCCTATTTCATATCTCTTCTCTCTCCCTCCCACTCTTCTAATAACTACCTTAGTACACCACTGTTGCTCCTGGGTCCCACGTCCCAGTGCCCTGTGGGGTCTCTCTCACCCCCTCTGCCCCATGGCTGAAACCCCTGGTCCATTCCCTTGCCTCAAGCATCACCACCGTCTTTACTTCCTTTTCTCTTAGGTCCACGCTGTCACTTGTCCCTCAGCTCAGCCTCTGTTTCCTACCCCACTTCCCATCTTGTCACATGGCCTGTGCTTATCTCCTTATCCCCCAGCCTAGTGATTCCTCTCTCATCCCCTCTGCTTCCTGGGGTGATGGAGATCTGGGGGGTACCAAAACATGGGTGTTGATGGTTGGAACAGGGCTCGAAGGAATCACGATCTTGGACTCTTGTGGAACTTCTCATTCCAGTAAAAATTTCCCATTTCCCCTTTCCTCTTCCGTGGCCCACTGCCTCCTCAGATCCTTGACATTCTTAACTATAGACTCTGTGTGTGTGTGTGTGTGTGTGTGTGTGTGTGTGTGTGTGTGTGTGTGTAGTTGTACCTAAGCTAAGGTTCCCCGTGTCTCTTTTCTGTTCCCAGTAGAACAGTGTCCCTTGAGGTCTAACCTGCTTGCCCCAGCTGCAGCCTGGAGCAGCCCCTCTGTTGTGTTTTGGTTATATGATCCAGCATGTGTTGAGCTGTCCTAGGCCTCAGGTGTCTGTGATCTAAGTTATGGGTGCTGGCTGTTGCCACTGCTGTGCCGGGACTTTAAATCCTAGTGGGTTTTGTTGTTTGTGGTGGTGGTGGTGATTTTGGGGTTTTTTTTGTTTTGTTTTTTTTTGTTTTTTTTGTTTTTTTTTTTTTGTTTTTTTTGTTTTTTTGTGGTGGTGGTTATTGTTTGTTTTGTTTTTTCCCTACCACTGACCTATAATGAGTGGCCCTATCGGCCTTCCTTGATGCTGACAGAATACGAGAGTCTCCAAGAAAGCATCGAGACATGACATTCTGAAAGCTCTGTGAGGTCTAGACACAATTCCCAGGTGTTCATCTTTCTGTCTGACTTGCAGTTTGGGTTAATTTGAGGGATATGGCCACCATCCATAAGGGGATGGAGTTTCCTAGGTTAGTTCTTCTAGGGGCTGGAAGGAAACTCAAAGGCCAGTTCTCCTGAAATGTGCCCAAGTTAATTACCCCACACAGGTGACAGGATTTGTCTTCCTGTGAACATTCTCCAACTGATCTCTTAAGCCTAGTTTTATCACTTCGATGTCACCAATCTAACTTTTCTGACTTCCCTTCACTGTGTCCCCATAGATGGTATGTGGCAACGGTGCTAGCAAGACAGCAAGGGCGGAGCAGGGAGACCCTTGGGCACCTGAGCGTGCACACTGGTGTCCCATTGCAGGAAGACCCTTGGGCACCTGAGCATGCACACTGGGGTCCCATTGCAGGGAGACCCTTGGGCACCTGAGCGTGCACACTGGGGTCCCATTGCAGGGAGACCCTTGGGCACCTGAGCGTGCACACTGGGGTCCCATTGCAGGGAGACCCTTGGGCACCTGATCATGCACACTGGGGTCCCATTTTTTTTCTCCTGAAAATTTGCCCACCTTCAGATCTCATCTTGGGAAGCTCCTCTGTCATCAGGCTAGGCTATTCCACTCTTTCCTCCCTCTCTCCTAAGTTCTTCACTATGCCCAGTGACAGCCAGGTGTGGCTGTCAACCTGTAGAATTGGCTTCTGTCCTAGCTATGAAGATCAGGTGGGGAGAGGTGGGTTGACTCTTGACTCCTGCACATGCTGTGGACAGAAAGGCCAGTCCAGTCTCTGGTCATCCCTGCAGTGTACTTACCTCCTCCCCCACTCTGATCCCTGGACAGCCAGATGCTAAGAAGAGCTACCTTCTCCCTGGTAACGTTTCCCAAAGGCCAACCAGGGTAGGAGTAGGTAATTAAGGGGGGAAGAGAGGGGAGGCCTCACGCCTCTGTGAGCATGTCAGCCCCCCTCCTCTCTTCAAAATGTTTACTTTTCAGAATCTCATGACTCAAATATTCTTCAACACACCATCTTCTTTCCCACAGCCAGGTACCTCACATTCTTCTAAATGTGTGAGGCCACACTTATTGTAGGCAACTTAATGCCCTTCCTCTCTGCGCCTTCTGCCAGTTCCATAAATCTCATCCCTCAACACTAGTGAATGGGCAGAGTTCTCCCCCTCTCCTGCCCCCAGTAAAGTCCCTCTCTGTCATGAGATGAATTCCCATCTTTGGAGCCATGCCCAATCCCTTCCTGGAGTCTCCTATGATGCAGCTCAGTGTGAAGGACCATCTTCTGATCCTTTAAAAACCACCAGGCACTTCACACCCAAGACCCCTTCTTCCTCTTTACAGACTCTCCTTCCCACTTTAGGCTTCTACACCCAAAGTATAGACCCTCCCTCACTGTCTGTGTGTCTCTGTCCCCCAGATGTACGGGGACCCCCTCTGCACCGAACCCAATACGTTCATTCCCCGTATGACCGTCCTGGTTGGAACCCTCGGTTCTGCATCATCTCGGGGAACCAGCTACTCATGCTGGACGAAGACGAGGTGAGCGGGCTGAGGAGGAGCTGGGCAGAGCGGGGACCGTGGACAGGGTGATGGGGAGAGTCCCAAGAACAGGAAGGAAGGGAGACAGGAGGTGGGAGGAGAGCGGCCACTGGGGTTGTTGTATACAGCCAGAGTATTAAGAAGAAGATAGCTAGCCCTTCTTTGACTTTCACTAGAAGGTCTTTGAGTCCATTGGCAGTGCTGTGGAGGTTCCAAAGATTTGAGGGTGCCTCCTGGTTTCACCCTATTGATATTGTGGGAGAAGGAGAGTGAGGAGGAACTTGAAGCAAGTGAGGTAGAGGCCTTCCTCCAAAGCCCCAAAGCCGTCCTCAGCTTTCTCCTCCCTGCCTCTCCCGGTTCCTCATGACAGGGCACAGGGCAGGCAAAGACTGGGTGATCCTGAGGAAAGGCAGGGGAAGTGGGAGCGGCCGAGGGACTGACAGGACAGGTCAGGGCTCCTTGGATCTTGGCCTGAATGAGAACGGAAATGGAGCTTCAGATCAGGTTTACTTCCGCCTCTACAGGGCAGGTTGGGTTTCAGGAAGGGCACAGAGGGAGAAGAGGCCTGAGGAGGCAGGTGACGGAGTGTGGGGAGCTGCGTGCAGGAGCAGGACTTGGACCGGCCAGAGTAAGGAGGTGGTTAGTGGTCATGTAAGGTCTAGGAGTCCAAGGGGTGTGGGTTCCATAGTAGGAATGGGCCCGATTCTGAGGCCCCCACTGTGATTTGGGAGCCCCGGGAGAGGAAATGAGAGTTGTGTAAACACTGTGGTGGCTGGAACTGGCTTTAGGGCTAACCAGGGCAGGTGACAGTGTGGACAGAGAATGTCCAGATGATGACGTAGAAGTGTCTGACAGGGAGCAGAGCGTGGTGACTGGCTACAGGTGCTGTGGCCGGGTGGACCTGGTTGCGGTACCAGAAGGCATTTGAGTGATTTGCTGTTGGTCATCAGCCTTGACCAAGGGTTTGAAGTCCAATGGGTGGTCTGGGAAAAAGAGCCAACATGAGCCTAGCGAGCGGGAGCCAGTGCAGCAGTGACAAGGAAGGCCCAACAGGAATAGCCTGTCTGGTAGGAAGGTGGCAGTGGGAAGGCAAGGATGGAGCTGGAAGAGTGGAGGCCTTGGGAGGTGGGACTGGGTGGATGGTGGGGTTGGGGCCTCGTGGGTGGGAGTCTAGCTTCTGGTAGGGGTGGAAGTCAGGATGATGACTCCCAGGGGGAGCAGAGGTGAGGCCTAGGGAAAGGTAGGGCTGAGGGGGAGAGGGTAAAGGAGGGAGATGAAAAGGGGGGAGGTGACCAGGCTCTCTTGGGGGAGGGGAGGTTGGGTCTCAGTCTGGCCGCAAGCCGGGCTGTGGGAGGGAGACAAGCTGTGGAACTGATTATAAATGCAGCTGTGACAGGCTTGAGGGAGAGAAGGGGGCGAGGAAGGTAGGAGGTTGGGAGGGAAGCAGAAAGAATGGACGAACTGAAGGTCACGGGGAAACCAGACTCAGGAGGTAGCTGACTCCTGTGGATTTGCGGGAAGCGCTGAGTGGGGTTTGGGAAAATCCTCTAGACTTTCTAGAAATGGAGGGAGAGCAGGGAACGAGAAGCCCCCTCACCAGGGCCAAGGGAAGTGGGCAGGGATGGAAGGGGCAGGTGGGCTGGCAAGGGGCCGGCCTTCCATGGAAGGGGAGAGGAGGGACGGCGCAGGCCCGTGGGGTCTGACACACTCCCCAATCCCCTAGATACACCCCCTTCTGATCCGCGACCGGAGGAGCGAGTCCAGCCGAAACAAACTGCTGAGACGCACCGTCTCTGTGCCAGTGGAGGGGCGGCCCCACGGCGAGCATGGTACGGCGGCCGAGCAGGCTCGTGCCCCGGACAGTCGCGGGGAGCGGGCGGGGGCGGAGAGCAGCCGTGATCCCGATCCCGAGGACAGGGCGCCCTCGTCCGTCTGGGCTGCGCGGGTACCGGGGCTGTTGGTGAGCGGCCCCGCCCACGTGTCCACACACTGCTTAGCTTAGCTCCCCCTTTCTTCTCCAGCAGTGAAGTTTGACTGTTTCCCTGGTGCTTGTAAAAATAATCTGCTTAGATCTTTAGTCTTCTGCCTGTGCTCCTGGCCCGCGCCCTCGCATCCTCCATCTGAGAACTTGCAGAGAATGACCTGGTCCCCGCCCTCCCCCAGACCCGTGTCGCGCTCCGCTCGCAAGCTCCCATCTTTTTCCAGATCTTCAGGCCTGTGGCCTTCCCTCCTTCTTCCCCCCTCAGTTGACTAGGTTTTCTACAGTCACTCCCTGCCTTCTTGTTTCTCCCCATTCTCATTTTCCATTCCCCTTTGATCCCCTGTGTTCCTCCCCTCTGCTCCGGGTGGAACTCTGTCAGACCCCCATCTCCGCACTGTCTCTCCAACTCTCTCCCTCTCTCCATCTGTCTCTTCCCCTTCCTCCTCCCTTCTGCCCCCCCACCCCCCTCTTTAGTCATTTAAAAAAAGATTTTTGTCTTCCTCTGAGAAGTTCGCTTAAAAGGTTTCCATGGGAACAGTGAGGGGAGATGAAGGCAGAGAACAGGGATCTGCAGCCAAGGTGCAGAGAGACGCCCTCAGTCCCCGGAAACCCCTTTGCCACTCACTGCCCAGTTCCTCAGCACTTCCCTTTCATGACCCCCCTCCAACCCCATGAGACCCCCTTTATCCCACCATCTCTTCCTCCCCAGGGTTACAGGCTTCCTTAGAAAACCAGGAGCCTGTGTTACCAGCCAGCTGCCTGCTGATAGGTCTATGGCTCACTGCCCTTGGGGGCCAGCTTCGGCACCCCAGGCCAGTGGTCAGGGATGTGTGTCATTGTCATGGAAACTGACACGAGGATGTCTGAGGCTAGCCAGGAGGCGGTGGTGAAGTGTGTATGGAGAATGGGTGATGTCTGTCTGCCGTGTCCATGTTGGGGCATGTTTTTTGTTTGTGCCGTGTGCACCCGTGTGCACTGGAATGGTAACATGCTCACTGAACGTGTTTGTCATGCGTCCTGCTGCTGGCCGCTCTGCCCACACAATTCTGTCTCCTTAGAGTCCTCAGAGTGCTGAGGCCTTTGGTGTGGGTCTCCTGTGTTTTGGGTGAAGTTAGGTGGCCTGTGAAGGTTACAGTGTTGGGTCCTAGGAAAGGCTGAGAATGGTTTTGGAGATATATGTGTGTATATATATAGTTTGGGGGCAGGGTTTATTAGAAGTTAGTAGGTGGTAAACGTTTGGAATCTTCGGAGGGAAATAGAATGTGTAGAGGGCATGGACGATGTGCAGGGGACATAAAGGGTTTTGGGACTTTGGGGGTTCCACTCTGCAAAGGTCTTTGCTGAGGCTGTGGACGCTCCAGCCCGGGAGAGGTCGCCGGACCTTTGAGGGCATTGGAATCCAGGGCTCCTCCTCTGCTGGGTGGAGCTGCAAACCCTCACTCCCTTCAAGGGTTTCTCGCTCTCTCTTCTCTCTCTCTCTCTTTTTGGGGGTGGGGGTCCTGTTCACGAGGCGACGATGGGAGGCCTTGTTGGTTTTGGGGGTCCCTCTGTCCCCCTCCCCCGTCTCTCTCGAGCTGTCTCCGGGCGACGGGGCTCGTGACAGAGGCGGCCACGGCAGCAGCGGTCGCCTAGCAACGGCGGCGGGGCCCGGGCAACGGCGGCAGCGGCGGGAGCGGCGGCGGAGGGAGCCGTTCCCGCGGCTGTCACCGCGCGGCCGTTCAGGCCGTCCCGGGCCCCGCCACCGCCCCACCGCGTCGGGAGGCGCGAGCTGGGCCGCCGCCCCCTCTCCCTCCGCACCCGCCCCTCCCCCGCGCAGACCGGGCCCCTCCCCCATCGGGGACACCCTCGACCCCCCGGGGGGCGGTGCGAGGTAAGGGCGGGGCCGGGCGGACGAAGCGCGCGCGTGGGGGGCCGCGCGCGTGGGGCGGGGGCGCGCGTGTGCGTGGGCACGGAAGGGGGCTGGGGAGGCCGCGGTGGCGGCGGCGGCGGCGGCGGCAGCTGCTCCCTCCGCATGTTCTCGCTGCATCTTCCGAGTGGGGGGAGTTATGGTAACCGGAGGGGGGGCAGTAGAGGTCGGGAGGGAGGGGGTCTGGGCAGCTTCCTGCTCTGACCGCGCGTGTGGGGGCGGCTGGTGTGAGGGGGTCTTGGAGCCCTACTGGAGGGCCAGCCCTGGTTTTTGCGTGTGTGATCTTGACCGTGGTTGTGCCCCTATGTGTCGGTGCATGTGCACATGGGGCCCAGTTCCTCTTGCACACGTGTACCGAGCACTGTACAGGTATGTCCTGTCTTGCCCCACCTCTGCCAGTTTACAGCCTGAGGGCCTGTGGGGCTAGCCACCGGTTTACGGGGCAGTCTGTGGCCATACTAATCCATGTCACCTCTGACCCTGAGCGTGCATGTCCCCGGTTGTGGCCGATGTATAGGAATGTGTGGCTGGCCAAATGAGAATTTTCAGTGTCCCTGGTGGCAGGTGTGTGTCTTTGCATGTGTGTTCCAACACTGGCCTGAGAATCTGTGTCAGTCCCAGCATGGGTGTCCAGGGCGTGTCTGGATGTGGGTGGTGGTGGGGACAAAGTGTGTGAATGGGTCCTTGTGGTCCAACTGCATGAAACACCTTTGAACTAGGCAAGTGTGAGCCTCTCTGCCTGGTCCCTAGACCAGAGGACAGAAGCTTGAAGGGAAAGAGGTGAAGAGGAAAGTAGGGATGAGAGTCACCAAGAAGAGGAGGGCAAAGGGCAGGGAGAAGGAAGGCCTTGAGGATGGGATGCAGAGAGCCGAGCTGGACTTAGAGAAAGACAGCAGGGGACAGGGAAGTTGGGGGGCAGCCGAAGAGCCAGGTCTTTCTGTAAAGCAGTTTGAGATGGTGGAGAGGTAGATTCAGGAGAGCCTAGGTTGCCACAGTCTGTAGGGTCAGGCTTGCCTGGGGTGCAGGAGGCCATCCAGCCACAGAAGCTGGTTCCCAGTGAGGCCTGTCGCCACGGAGACTGCAGAGCATGCCCTCCCCTCAGTTTTTCTGTCCCTTCCCTAGCCCAGGTCCTCATCCTCCTCTGGCTCCCTCTCTCCCTGGCTCCCTCTGAGAGATGTCAGCTGGATATAGAGAAGAAAGGCTACAGGAAGGGTAGGAGAAATGTTTGTGGGTGATGTCAAGATTAGAGACATTGGAGAGGCGGAGTCCAAGCCCTTGCTTTGTGACTGTGTGTGTGTGTGTGTGTGTATACAGGGTGTGTACTGTGTGGGTGTATGCACAATGCCTATGTTACGGGTCTGTGTAGGTGGCTGTTATGTGTGTGCATGAGTGTATATATCATGCAGGGATGGGACATGGAGACCCAGCATGGCAGTGTATGCTTTTCAGGTTTGCTGTGTGTACATGGCTGTGTGCTTTTTTTCTGTGTATGTCACTGCAGGCAGCACTAATGACAGCATACCCCATGTTTCTGTAATTCTGCCCTTTTCTGTGCTTCTGTCTCCTTCTTGTGTCAGAGTCCTTGGGAGCATGTGTTGTGTGGCCTCCATGCACCTGTGACTTATTTTTGAGTTCCTGGCATTATGTGTCTTTCCTTCAGGAACTAATATGCAGAGCAATTAGCAGATCTCCCTCTGTGAATGCCGTTAGCTCCAAAAGAGAATTTCAATGGATTGAAACTTAAGGCCTTTATGCTTTTATTAGAGATGCTGGTGTGTGAAAATAATGGCTGACCTAGGTTCCCGGGATGAGAGTAAGGCAGCCACACCTGAGAAGTGCGGAGAGTCGGCTGAGGAGGGAGCAGGGCTCGGGGACAGAAGGCTCGTGAACACATTTGCCCTCGTTGTTTGTTTTGTTTGCTCTGTTTTCCTGGCAGCCATCACAGATGCTGCTGATTAGAGTCGTGGAACAGCTAGAAGGAAGCTGGGAGTGGGGAGGAGGGAGCCATCCTGTCCCAAGCCAGCGAATGTGGCCGTACTGCTAATGTCAATTACTAGTGTCTGTGCTTTACAAGTGTGGTGCTCTCTTTATCATGATGTGTGGACACACGGTGCAGGGGTGGCCCATGGGACCACAGTATACTTAAACATGTGTCTCGGGCCTTAGACTGACATGCTCCTGCCTGTGGGACATGACTTGTCATAGGGTCACCTGTCCATTATGTAGTGTACTGCCCACATGACAGCTGCATAGTCCACACCAACAGTTCCCATGTGGCTGTCTGAGTTCAAGTATGTGTACCCCGTGGCGGTGCTCACAGATGTCTAGGCATGGGGTGTGTGGGCCTGGGGTCCCCATGCTCAAGGCTGTCTGTATGTGGGGTGTGGGCCGGGTCCCCATGCTCAAGGCTGTCTGTATGTCTCCGAAGCACACAGTTTCCTATTATTTCTCCTAATGCGGCCGTGCTATACATGGCTCCCCACTGCTTGGTGTATTTTCGTGCTCTACGCATGATCCCTGGGAGACTGAGAGGGTTCTCGTGTCTTGGGATCCAGACTTGCTTGTGTGTGCAAATCTGAGTCTGTCCATAAAAGGAGCAGGCAAAGGACTGGCAGGCTCTGAGGCAGTGGGCAGCCTGGAAGCAGACATGAAAATGTAGTGGGGCTTTCGCTGTTCTCTAGTGGAACCTAGCGGGTTAACAAGCAGTTCTTCCGGTGGCCCCCCCCCCCCAGCCTGTAGCTTCTTGTTGCCATGGCGATGGTGGCCCCGCCCCTGATGCAGCACCAGCCCCCCCATTGGCTGCAGTGGTGACTGTGGGGCTGAGGGGGGAGCCCAGGCCTGGGCAGCCATTCTGGAGCTGGAGCCGGAGCTTGGCATCCCCCCACTTTGATTCTCCTTCAGCCCTTCAGCCCCTCCAAATTCCCTAGCAGCGGACCTTCCTTCGGCTCCCTTCCGCTAAACTCCAGTGCCTTGGATTCTTGGCAGGCTGAGCTTCATCTGCATTCACCTCCCCCCCCCCTCGCCAGTCTTTACTTGGGAGTCCCCAGAATCCCACTGCCCTTCCTCCCCACTCCCCTGCATTCTTTTCTTCTCCTCTTCAACCATTCACTAGCACTGCAGTGCACGTGGAACCGGCTCCTTCTCCCCCGCTCCCCATCCGTCTCTTCCTCGGGTCTTCTGTTCCCCTCCACTCAGCACAGATCTCTTCTGAGACCTCCCCCTCCAGTCCTGGGAGGGGGTCATGGGAGGCAGCCCCGGACCTCCAGACAGACAGGGCCTCGGGGAGGATGTGCCTAGCTGGGAAAAGAGGAAAGCCCATCCATGGGCAATGACCGTTAAACCTTTTCCCCCCAAGAAAGCCCCTTCTCTTGGGTGGGGGACAGGCAACTGAGCCTTCCTGGGCCGTGGGTCGTCTTCACGAGGGAGGTTTTACTGACCCTCCTGACTATGCCCCCCTGCTGACTGCCTGTCCCAGTCATGGGCTTAAGGCCTCCCACCCCAACCCCGTCAGGGGGCTCCGGCTCAGGTTCCTTGCCCCCTCCTTCCCACCGCCAGCCTCTCCGCCGCCGCTGCTCTTCTTGCTGCTTTCCGGGGGGTAGGTGAGGCCGGTGCTGAGGGACCGAGGGTGGTGGCTGATACACTGGCCCAGGGTGGAAACTGGGACTAACAGTTCCACAGCCCCTTCCCCAACTTTCCTTCGGGCCCTTTCATCCTCTCCAGAATACCACTTGGGTCGCTCGAGGAGGAAGAGTGTCCCAGGGGGGAAACAGTACAGCATGGAGGCCGCCCCCGCTGCACCCTTCCGGCCCTCGGTGAGTGAATGCAAGTGTCTGCCAGATGTGGCTCGGCCTGGCCCCATCTCTTCCAGCCCCAGCTGCAGCCCCAGGATTCTGAGAAAGAGGGCCAAGGAAGCGAGTGCATGTATCCCTACCTCTTTGGTTTACCCCTTCTTGGCTCTGCCCCCTGCTTCTTGGCCCAGCCCTCCCACCGTTTCCAAGCTAGTATATGTGTTTGTGTGTCTGCTCACATCATACAGCACCCGTGGGAGCAAGGAAGACAAACTGGGGTCAGGGCTCCTGTCCCCTTTCCTCTACTCCATGTTCCCCCAGGGATGGATTCCCTGCCAGCTGAGGGTGTCTAGGAAGACTCTGAGCTGCCCCAGTCACCCCCATTCCATTTGCTCCCCAGCAAGGCTTCCTGAGCCGGAGGTTAAAAAGCTCTATCAAACGTACCAAGTCACAACCCAAACTTGACCGGACCAGTAGCTTTCGACAGATCCTGCCTCGATTCCGAAGTGCTGACCATGACCGGTAGGTAGTGGGCCTGAAAGGAGATGGGCGCCGAGTGCGGTGGGGGCTCCCTGAGAGCAAAGGTTCACAGGCTCCTGTTGGTTGGGGTGCAAGAGGTATCAGAGAGGAGCGGGCCTCAGCTGTGGGTAGCAGGAAAGAGGAGGTGACAAGGGAGGACCTGCTGAGGCACGGAGGGAGGTGAAGGTGAAGCCAAGGAGAGCAGGGCAGGAGGTGGAAGGAAGGGTGGGCTCCTGCCCCAGGTAGGGCAGAACAGCTTGTTGAGAAGGAGCCAAAGGGCCCAGGTGAGAGGTGAAGCAGGAAGGGCAGGGGTTAAGGGAGCAGGCTGGACCGGGAGGGGTAGGGAGCTGGTGCAGCATGGCCAGTGGGGGGCAATAGAACAATAGCACAGGAGTATCTGGTATGCAGGTAGCAGAGTGAGGGCAAAGGCTGGGTTAATCCAGGGCCTGAGGAATGAGGAAGGAGACCTGGCTGCTTGCCTTTCTCCTTCTCTGGGCTTCCCCTAGTCCAGTCTCTCCCTGGAGAGAGTCTGTCCTTTTCTCTTGCGTCTGGCAGTCCTAGGGACTGAGCAGGGTAGAAAGGTTGGGATCAGGTGAGTCACACCTTTCCCTGCCCCCTTCCAAGTAACCAGTGCTGGATTTGGGACTGGAGGGGGGGGGGTGAGGGCATGGTATTCCTGGCCGCGGGGGCGGGGGGCCGGGGGAGCGTGGTGCTGACGGCAGCCAGAGCCTGTGATGACGGGGCTGCTATAAATAACTCCATGGAGGCTCCCACACCGAGCTCCCCCCTGCTTCCCCAGGCTCTCCATCTCGTCCCCTGCCCATTTCCACATGGCTTGCTATCCTTTCTCCCCTGGCTCAGTGGTACCTCAGCCCGGCTTACCCCAGGCTCCCGCGCAGCGCTGTCCTCCCTCCGCACAGTGCGCGCTCTTCCCTAGCCTTACTGGGCCTGCTTTTGCCTCCTGCTTGCTGTTCTGCCTCCTCCTCCTCCCAAGCCTGTTCTCCAGCCTCTGACCTTTATTCTGCCCATCCTGCCCCCTTGTTCTCCTGGGCCTTTCTCTCTCTCTCCCCTTGTTGTACTAAAAACTCACTTCATTTATAGTTTGAATCATAAAATGTTTATTAGGTACTAACTGTGTCCCAGGTCCAAACCAGACGTTACTATATTTCCTCTGTGACTTGAGTCTTTGCTTCCAATTTTTCCCTTTACATTGAGATTCTGCTTTCTAGAGTCACCTAGACATGTTCTGGCCATTTTGGTTTTTTTCCTTTCCTTTCCTTTCCTTTTTCTTTCTTTCTCTTTCTTTCTTTCTTTCTTTCTTTCTTTCTTTCTTTCTTTCTTTTCAGTTGTTTTGTTTTCAACATGGTTTGCTTCTGTTTTTAAAGACAAGGTCTCACTATGTGGCCCTGGCTAGCCTGAGACCTGCTATGTAGACCAGGCTGGCCTCAGACTTAACAGGGGTCTACCAGTCTGTGCCTCCTACGTGCTGGGATTAAAGGTCCGTGTTACTCTGCCCATCGATTCTGAGTTATTTCTAGGTATCCTGAGGCTGAGCTGATGCAGATAAGGCTCTTGAAGGGCTTTGGTTCCCCTGTACCTCCCACGTCCACAGGAGGGACCTGGGCTTCCTCCTGCCATGTTCTATGCAAAGGACTGAGGCTTTTCTCTGGTGAGGCAGAGTCCTTAGTGAGGAGAGGGCCTTCCCTGAGTTTCTGAACCCTGTGCTGCCAGGGCCCGGCTGATGCAGAGCTTCAAGGAGTCCCACTCCCATGAGTCCCTGCTGAGTCCCAGCAGTGCTGCTGAGGCCCTGGAGCTGAACCTGGATGAAGACTCCATTATCAAGCCAGTACACAGCTCCATCCTGGGCCAGGAGTTCTGCTTCGAGGTAGCGGCCTTTGTGCTGCAGTGGGCTGAGGGCAGGGATGCAGGAGGGTAGGGCCCCAGGGCCTGGAGTAAGTGCACATGTGGAGATGTCAGGGGAACAGGGCTGGGACTAGGGAGGACAGGGAGGACGCCGTGTGGTCCCCAGCCTCTAGGAAGTACCCTCTTTGTCCACACTCCTCTCCAGGTAACAACATCGTCTGGAACAAAATGCTTTGCCTGTCGGTCTGCAGCGGAAAGGGACAAATGGATTGAGAATCTACAGAGAGCTGTAAAACCCAACAAGGTACTGGGGAGGAAGGGAAAACAGGAGGCGGGGCCTCATGGGCTAAAGGAGGGGCCAGGGTGATCCCCCCCCCCAACTGCTACCTTGCCTCATGCTCTGCTTCCTTAACGGTGAAAGCCATGGAACTAGGGAGCCCACAGTGCTTGTCGGGCTTGTTGTGAAGGCTTCACTCACACCTAACAGGTTACCCAGACGCACCCACAGTGCTTTGTGAACCCTGGGTCTCCTTATAAAGTCTACCAAGTCTGGTTAAGGTGACCGGTCTGGACTTGGTGACCTCAGGGTCCCCTTGACAGAGTCCTATGCATCTGTGCTCCAACAAAGACTTAAGTTCCCAGAGAAGAAGCCACCACTCTCTCAGCCAGTCTGATTCCAGTCTGTAGCAGGCTCACTGTCCTGACCATCCTTCTCTTTTTCCCCAGGGCCATTATTAGAAAATCCCACCTAAAATGCTAGACACAGTGTGAACCACATAGGGTCCAAGTACCACACTGCTTCCAACACACTGCAGCACTTGTGACTCTCTATCACCAGGAGCTTGGGTCCTCCTCAAACCCACCCTATACTTAACCCAAGTATTATTTTGTTTTGCAACATCTGAGTTGCAAAACAAACAAGTTTCTGTGGGACTTTCTCATTTGCATCTCTGAGGCCTTCCTTACTTGAAAACAACAACAACAACAAAACGTTGCTGGGCATGGTGACACAGGCCTTTAATCCCAGCACAGAAGCAGGTGGATCTCTGTGAGTTCCAGTCCAGTGTGAGTTCCAGGGCAGTCAGAGCTATGTGGATCTATCTCGTTTCAAAAAACCAAAAGTAAATAACATAAAAACTTGCATATTTATTTATTTGGGGGAGGGGGGGAATGTCACAGTGCACACATAGAGGCCAGAGCATGACTTTCTGGAACGTTCTGGACTTGGTTCTTTTCCTTCAACTCTGTTGTAGGTCCCGGCACTCATACTCATGCTTGGCACCTTCATCAAGGAAGCCATCTTGTTGGCCCCCTCAACGCTCTTGACTTGTTACTTAAGCGTTTCCCAGCATTAGTTCTGTAGGAGCCGCTCCTCTCTGTTAGCTTTCAGGGCTGCTGTAAAAACGTCACCATGAACCAAGCCAGCCAAAGCCATTCTCTGACAGGTCAGGGGTCTGAAGTCCAATATGAGCAGGGCCATGTCAGTTCTGAAGCTGCTGCCCCAGCCCTTCCCTCTTCTCATGGCTCGCTTCCTTCTGTGTCTCCATGTGATAAAGCCCACAACCGCTGGATTGAGAGATGACATTAATCAAGTATGCCCTTGTCCTAGTTGACGTCCACCAGGACACTGTTTCCGAATGAAACCACACTCAGAGTCTAGACAGACAATAATTTGAGGTCATCGCTAGATTTAGTGGTGCACGTACTTTCAGTTCTCAGGTCCATGTGCTCATTTGAGGCCAGCCTAGGCTATCTAGTGAGATTATCTCAGAAACCAAAAGCCGGGTAAGATAGAATTCTGGGAGTAGTGAACACTCTTCAAGCCCAGTATACTTACTGCTCACCTTCAGCCACCATCTTGATCCTGTGTGCTCACTGTCCTTCTGGTGTGTCTGTCTTCACTGTCTGCCCCCAACCCCCCAACTTCCTCTTGCCAGGACAACAGCCGCCGGGTAGATAATGTGTTGAAGCTATGGATCATAGAGGCTCGAGAGCTGCCCCCCAAGAAGCGCTATTACTGCGAGCTGTGCCTGGATGACATGCTGTATGCTCGGACCACCTCTAAGCCCCGCTCAGCCTCTGGAGACACCGTCTTTTGGGGCGAGCACTTCGAGTTTAATAACCTGCCTGCTGTCCGGGCCCTGCGGCTACATCTATACCGTGACTCAGACAAAAAGCGGAAGAAGGACAAGGCGGGCTACGTTGGCCTGGTGACTGTTCCGGTGGCCACTCTGGCTGGGCGCCACTTCACAGAGCAGTGGTACCCCGTGACCTTGCCAACAGGCAGTGGGGGCTCTGGGGGTATGGGCTCAGGGGGAGGAGGGGGGTCAGGGGGTGGCTCAGGGGGAAAAGGGAAAGGAGGTTGTCCTGCCGTGCGGCTGAAAGCCCGTTACCAGACCATGAGTATCCTGCCCATGGAGCTGTACAAGGAGTTTGCCGAGTATGTGACCAACCATTACCGCATGCTGTGTGCAGTGCTGGAGCCTGCCTTGAATGTCAAGGGCAAGGAGGAAGTTGCCAGTGCACTGGTTCATATCCTACAGAGCACAGGCAAGGCCAAGGTGAGCACTGAGCCCCCAGGGAAAGCGGGTTTGAGAGCAGGAGAGCGGGCACCAGCCTGTAGGCAGTGACGAGAGAATGACCTCCTGAAGCTGGACTCTGCAGACCTGACCCTTAGGTTTCCTGCGTTCCAGGACTTCCTTTCAGACATGGCCATGTCAGAGGTAGACCGGTTCATGGAGCGGGAACACCTCATATTCCGCGAGAACACGCTCGCCACTAAAGCCATAGAAGAGTATATGAGACTGATTGGCCAGAAATACCTCAAGGATGCCATTGGTACTTCAGGCCAATGAACCTCCCTGTGCCCACCCTACCACCCTAAACCTGGCTGCCCACACCCCACATCCACCTTCCTCAGAGTCCCAGGACCCCAGCCTCCAACCATCTGATTCTGCCATTCCTCCAACCCAGGGAGCCCCTGTCCCTGCCCTTGGAAAGTGTGACCGCTCCCTGTTGTACACCCTCCCAGGGGAGTTCATCCGTGCTCTGTATGAGTCTGAGGAGAACTGTGAAGTCGACCCCATCAAGTGCACAGCGTCCAGTCTGGCAGAGCACCAGGCCAACCTGCGGATGTGCTGTGAGTTGGCCCTGTGCAAGGTGGTCAACTCCCATTGGTGAGACTGGGAACGCTGGGCTGGGGGGCCAGGGTTGGGCAGTTGTGTGTCCATCTGTTCATCCATCTGTCCATCCTCAGAGGACTGAGCATCAGTACAGGCAAAGCATTTTCTGGGGTGTCGTAGAACACAGAGAGGAGAATGAGGGCTGGTTTCGGACCTCATATGGCCTCTAACCAAAATGAGTAGGGACACATGAGATGCACAGAGCCACAGAGCCATGATGACATGTGTTAAGGGAGGGTCCCTTGGGCAACATCAAGTCAGAGACGACAAAGCCATGACGAGGTGCCCAGGGCGGGGCTGTGAGGACCACCGGGCTCAGGGGCTGGTATCTGTACACAGTAGGCAAAGGACATTTCCAGGGCTGAGAGAGCACAGGTATGATGTGGGGGGCCTGGGAACTTCAGAGCATGGCTGGCAGTTGCTGCACATGGCGCTTGTGGAGGCAAGAGGACAGGGCTGTGCTTTGGGAATGAGAGACTCTGGAAGTGCAGGGCTCAGGAGTCTGCAGCTGTCAGAATGCTTTGGGGTAGCCTTAAAAGTGTTAGCACCAGGAGGAAGCCTGACAGACTGGCCCACGAGTCAGTGAGCTACATGGGGAGGGAAGGAAAGAAGTCCAGAGCATTGAAGGCCCTGGTTCAGGTGTGAGAACCAGATGCTGGGTCAAGGTGGAGTCAGAAAGCCTAGAAAGGGGCTGCTCAGGGTTGGCAGGAGGAAGGATCACAGGGCTTATGTGGGGAGTCAGGATGACTCAAGAGGTCATGAGACTGTAGTGCCTAGGAGACCCACAGCCTCATTGACAGAACCAGGGAAGTCAAGAGGAGGAGCCAGCTGGCAGTGTGTGGGCGATGGTGAGCTGCTTTACACTAGTCAAGTTTAAGGTGTCAGTGGGACACTGAAGTGGCACTGGGAGGCGGGGAAGAGCAAGCTGAGCCATTCCAGGGACTGGGGATCATGCCTGGAGCACGTCCATCCCCATTTCCCTGGAGTCCAGAAGAGTTGGGGGGTCCGAGCTCCCTGTACCTCAAGTGACCCTCCATCTCTCTCCCATCTCTGTCTCTTCCCTGGTGTCTGTTTTTCTTCTCCTCCTCTCCTTGTCTCTCTCACGCCCTCTGTCCTCTCCCACGTGTCTATCTCCCCTCACCCCTTCCCACCTCTCCATTTCTCTCTCCAGAACCTGTTCCCTCTACTGTGGCCCTCTTCTTCAGCAGCCTCCTGTCTTCCTCCTGCAGTCCCTCCCGGTCTTTCTCACCTGTCTCCACACCCTCACCTCCTACCACTCCCTCAGCATGTTCCCTGAAAGCTGAGGGTCTCTGGGGCTCAGTCCCGGTCTCTCTTTCTCTCTTTCTCTCTCTGTCTCCCCACCCCTTCCCCCCAGCGTGTTCCCGAGGGAGCTGAAGGAAGTGTTTGCATCATGGCGGCTACGCTGCGCAGAGCGGGGCCGGGAGGACATTGCTGACAGGCTGATCAGCGCCTCGCTCTTCCTGCGCTTCCTCTGCCCCGCCATTATGTCGCCCAGTCTGTTTGGGCTTATGCAGGAGTACCCAGATGAGCAGACCTCACGAACCCTCACCCTCATCGCCAAGGTCATCCAGAACCTGGCCAACTTTTCCAAGTGAGGGAAACTTCAGCAAGGGTGGGATGGCCGTGGGCTTCTGGAAGGGTCTCTTGAGTCACCAGAGCCTCTGTGCCCCTGGCCAGGTTTACCTCAAAGGAGGACTTCCTGGGCTTCATGAATGAGTTTCTGGAGCTGGAGTGGGGCTCTATGCAGCAGTTCTTGTACGAGATATCCAACCTGGACACCCTGACCAACAGCAGCAGCTTTGAGGGCTATATAGACCTGGGCCGCGAGCTCTCCACACTTCACGCCCTGCTCTGGGAGGTGCTGCCCCAGCTCAGCAAGGTCAGTAGATGTCCCCTTGTCCCATTCCCAGGTACTTCCAGAGGCACCTGGGCTGAGAGATTATTTCTACACAGAACTCCTGTCACCTTCCTATTCCCAGAAATGTTACCACCACTTCCAGTGCACTTCACAACCTCTACCCATGGCCTCTGAGGCCCTTTAGAACTGTGCACTTACTCATCAAGTGACAGACAGCCTTGTCCTTCCAGGAAGCCCTCCTGAAGCTGGGCCCACTGCCCCGGCTCCTCAATGACATCAGCACAGCCCTGAGGAACCCTAACATCCAAAGGCAGCCAAGCCGCCAGAGTGAACGGACTCGGTCTCAGCCCATGGTGCTGCGAGGGCCATCAGCCGAGATGCAGGGCTACATGATGCGGGACCTTAATAGGTGAGCACCCTGCTTCCACACGGCTATGCTCTGGGAGCCCGACCGCTCCTGGATGCTTCTTGCTGGGCCCTGTACGTATCTCTGTAGACCCCAGAAGGAAGAACGGAAAGCTCTTAGGGACAAGGGTAAGGATGCAGGCAGTGGGAGGCTGAGCTATTCACAGCCAGTGAGGGAGAGCTGCAGAGCCCAGAAGTACTGAGGCTCCTCGTCTCCAAGCTCGGGTGAGCCCAAAGGGCCCCTGCCACAGCTGGCTGACTTTGTTCCCCTGCCAAGCCACTGCTTGTCCTTAGGCTGTGGCTCAGCCATTTGGTACCAAAATCATCAGGTGTCTCTGAGAGACCTAAGCTCCCCAATTCCACCTTACCCTAGAGAGCTCTCCATGATCCAGCATTCAGAGAAGCAGCAGGTGGAGCGGAGTGGGCCCTGGAGCCCAGCATCCAGCTTGATGGGGGAGGGGAGGGAGGGTCTGGGCCTCAGCTCAGGATAGTGTCCTTCATCTTGTGATTACTCTGCTGTTCCTCACCCATGTCTGTGTCTTCGTCTGCAACACCATGCCCCTCCCACCATTCCCTCCACATCTGTCCATACCGCTCTCCTTCCCCCATCTGTGCCGCCCCTTTGCATCTCTCTCCAGCTCCATCGACCTTCAGTCCTTCATGGCTCGAGGCCTCAACAGGTGAGGGCTCCGTGCTCCCCACCCTTCTGTCCCGCTGCGCTGGCCACTGCCCGCCTCTGCTCCTGCCCTTCACAGTGCGCCTCATCTCCTCCACGCCCACCCAGACCAGCCCTCACTCCTCCTTCTCCAGGCCTTCTACCCTTCCTAGGCCTTGTCCCTTCCCCATCCTCCTGCCTGTCTCTCCAGGGCTGCCACCACCAGCTCAAAGCCCTCTCCCGTGGTCCCACTTCTCACCCAAGGCTAGCGCCAGCCCACAGGCTCGGGTGCTGGCCGTCTTGGCCTTACTCTGCCTGTGTCTCCTTCCTTCCAACAGCTCTATGGACATGGCTCGCCTCCCCTCCCCAACCAAGGAAAAACCACCACCCCCACCGCCTGGAGGGGGTAAAGACCTGTTCTATGTGAGCCGGCCGCCGCTGGCCCGGTCATCCCCAGCGTATTGCACAAGCAGCTCGGACATCACGGAGCCGGAGCAGAAGATGCTGAGTGTCAACAAGAGCGTGTCCATGCTGGACCTTCAGGGTGATGGGCCTGGGGGCCGCCTTAACAGCAGCAGCGTCTCCAACCTGGCCGCCGTCGGGGACTTGCTGCACTCAAGCCAGGCCTCGCTGACAGCAGCCTTGGGTTTGCGGCCTGCACCTGCCGGGCGCCTCTCTCAAGGGAGTGGCTCTTCCATCACTGCAGCTGGCATGCGCCTCAGCCAGATGGGAGTCACTACGGATGGTGTCCCTGCCCAGCAACTGCGAATCCCTCTTTCCTTCCAGAACCCTCTCTTCCATATGGCTGCTGATGGGCCAGGGCCCCCGGCAAGCCACGGAGGGAGCGGTGGTCACGGTCCACCTTCCTCCCATCACCACCACCACCACCATCACCACCACCGAGGGGGAGAACCCCCAGGGGACACTTTTGCCCCATTCCATGGCTATAGCAAGAGCGAGGACCTCTCTTCAGGGGTCCCCAAACCCCCTGCTGCCTCCATCCTTCACAGCCACAGCTACAGTGATGAGTTTGGACCCTCTGGTACTGATTTCACCCGTCGGCAGCTCTCACTTCAGGACAACCTACAGCACATGCTGTCCCCTCCCCAGATTACCATCGGTCCCCAGAGGCCAGCTCCCTCAGGGCCGGGAGGGGGCAGTGGTGGGGGCAGTGGTGGGGGTGGTGGGGGTCAGCCACCTCCCTTGCAGAGGGGCAAGTCTCAACAGTTGACAGTGAGTGCTGCCCAGAAACCCCGGCCGTCCAGCGGGAACCTATTGCAGTCCCCGGAGCCAAGTTATGGTCCTGCCCGTCCTCGGCAACAGAGCCTCAGCAAAGAGGGCAGCATTGGGGGCAGCGGGGGCAGCGGTGGCGGAGGGGGTGGGGGGCTCAAGCCCTCCATCACTAAGCAGGTAGGTAAGGGTAGGGTGAGGTGGGGTGGGGTGGGTGAAGAGCAGGGAGGGAGGGAATCAGCAGTGTAGTCTATGAGACAACTTTCTCACCTTCTTTGTTCACTAAACAAATGTGTGGCATGTGGCCTGTATTCTCACTGTTCAGAAGGCAAGATGATTGTAAGTTTGAGGGCAGCTAGAGCTAGGTCTAAACAAACAGAAAATCACAAACATAAGAAGAGGGCCCTCAGCCGGGCGCTGGTGGCGCACGCCTTTAACCTCAGCACTTGGGAGGCAGAGGCAGGTGGATTTCTGAGTTCGAGGCCAGCCTGGTCTACAGAGTGAGTTCCAGGACAGCCAGGGCTACACAGAGAAACCCTGTCTCGAAAAAACAAAATAAATAAATAAATAAATAACAAAGGAAAAAGAAAGAGGGCCCTCGGCAATGTCCTGTGAACTGCTGAGGCACCAAGGGTGTGTGGGTGAACGGTTGAGCACCCCAGCCTCAGTACTTCCTCCAGGCAGGCAGGCAGGATTACTTTACTAGTTCAGGTGTAGAAGGGCTAAGGCAGAGGAGCAAGCCTGGGGGTCATGCCTGTGTCTCTTCCTCTGAGCATGCCCTCCCTTCTCCACCTTTCTGCTGTCTGCCCTTCCTTGCTGGTCTCAGCATTCCCAGACTCCATCCACGCTTAACCCCACGATGCCGGCCTCAGAGCGGACCGTAGCCTGGGTCTCCAACATGCCTCACCTGTCGGCTGACATCGAGAGCGCACACATCGAGCGGGAAGAGTACAAGCTCAAGGAGTACTCGAAGTCCATGGACGAGAGCCGGCTGGACAGGGTACGCGGGCCCTGCCCTCTGCCCCGCTCTTCCTCTGTCATGCTGGGGGGAAGGCCGTCAGCCCTTCTGAGGGAAAACCACCCATGCTCAGATAGCAGGGGAAAAAGAAACAAACACACCTCTTTCTGTCAAGAGCAGAAAGACTGTTAGTCCAACTCCCCTGTGGGTCATCCATACTGCCTATCTATACCACAGACTGGAGAGAGCTGTTCTGTTTAAGCTCTGAGGAAGAGGATTAGGATGTATGTGAGGAAACCACCTAAGCTGGGCCTGCTAGCACAGGCCTGTGAACTCATCAGGAGGCTAAGGCAGGAGATGTCAGTCCAAGGCCAGCTCGGGCGGCTTAAGGAGACCCTATTTCAAACAACAGTGAAAGGAGAGCGGAGGACCACAGTTTGTGGTAGAATGTCTGCTAGGATGCTCAAGGCCCTGGGTATCAGCAGGTTCTCCCGAGGGTTAAACACTCATGCCCCCCGACAGCTGTCCCAGGCCATAAATTCCCCTCCTGTGCCTCTCCCGCCGGACAGCAGTTGAGAGTCCTTGTTGAGGAAAGCCCAGCGCAGCCGGCACACAGGAGCTTTCGGAAGTGAAAATCAGCTGGGATTATGGCTGCCTGTGGCTAGGGGTCCCTAGGTGACACATGGGTGCCGCTGCAGTTCAGGAGCTAAGGCCTCTGCTGAGTAGCTCTGTGTAAGCTGGGGCAGAGCTTAGTACAGGGCTCTGGGTTTGATCCCTGGTACCAGAGAAAAACAGAGCATATAAGCACTGCATGTGATGACTACGATAAGCCACATGGAAATGAAGAGGCTGGTCTGAGCTCTTCTGGCCCTCGAGTCCCAGATTCATGTTAACAGTTGTATCCTCACCCCGGGAGCCCCTGACCCTGGTCTGCAAGACAGGACTGGGGAGGGAGTCACTCCAGAGACAGCACCTGCCCCCACCTCACCCAGTGGGTTTTTTTTTTTTTTTTCTTTCCTATCCCCATGTGCTCAATCTTGATTTGGAATTCTTGTCCCTCTGGCTTTAATCTGTAGATACACTTCTCTAGGAGTGTCCAGGAGTCTTGACAGAGTGCCTGTGGGGCCCCATGTTCCCCATGCACGTGGGAGGGTGGGACACACGGCTGAGGCGTGGGACTGACTTTGACTTTGCTCCGCCTTGCAGAAGCCTCAGTATTACTTCTGAGCTTTCTTAAAAGCAGATCAAGTGTGTCCAATAGGCAGAGAAAGGATGGGGTACTCCTTGTACCATGGCTGAAGTGACAGGGATGGGAGCAGGCTGGCAGAGCCAAGGCTGGGCGCCTCTCACAGTACGGGGTCCTGTGCCCGGCGGGCAGGTGAAGGAGTACGAGGAGGAGATACACTCGCTGAAGGAGAGGCTACACATGTCTAATCGGAAGCTGGAGGAGTATGAGCGGAGGCTGCTGTCCCAGGAAGAGCAGACCAGCAAGATCCTGATGCAATACCAAGCCCGCCTGGAACAGAGCGAGAAGCGCCTGCGGCAGCAGCAGGTGGAAAAGGACTCCCAGATCAAGAGCATCATTGGCAGGTGAGGGGCGGCCCGGGGAGGGAGGAGGGGGAAACCTGCTCACGCAGTGAGCCGTCCCTTACCAGGCCCCCCCCCCCCCCAGCACTGCTCACACACGGACTGCCGAAGCCTTAGGGAGATAGACCAGTGACTGTAGTCTAACCATCAGCATCTGGACGTAGGCCCAGACTCCCTACCAGTGTTCCTTCATCCAGTCGTGAGGCTCACCTCAGAGCTATGTGGCAGTTCAGAGCCACGAGAACTCTTAACCACTCCTGTGTCCCTGGCCGGAGCTCCTTGTCCAGGCTTGGAATGGGTTCCATTAGATGGGCTTTTAGCTTGTCAGTGCTCTGAAGGACCTGCCTCCTCAGTGGCCACCACAACCAGAGCCGGCTGCACCCAGATCTACTGTAATGTTTTGAGTGAGATTTAACTAGAAGAACATGGTCTCTCTACCTGAGACATTTGCTATCACTGCAAGGACTATCTTATGAGATTGGAGTCTTCAATGACTTAGTCACTGGCACAGGAGCCCCGTCCTCTGAACACAGGGTCTCTAGGAGGCCGGCTGAGCTGGGGGATCTGGCTGCCAGGAGTCTTTGAGATACACAGTTGTGCATACTTTTTTTTGGTTTCTCCAGACAGGGTTTCTCTGTATAGCCCTGACTGTCTTGGAACTCGATCTGTAGACCAGGCTAGCCTCGAACTCAGAAATCCGCCTGCCTCTGCCTCCCAAGTGCTGGGATTAAAGGTGTGTGCCCACACCACCTGTTTACTTGTTTGTACACTTTTAATCTAAGCTTTCTGGTGGCAGAGGCAGGTGGATCTGTGTGAGTGGGAAGCCAGCCTGGTCTATGTAGAGAGTTCTAGCTAGGGCTGCATAAAGAAACCTTGTCTCAACAAACAAACAAAACAAAACAAAACAAAACAAATGATACAGAAATTTCACCAGGAGTACCCATGTCTGTAATCCCAACATTTTGGAAGCTGAGGCAGGAGGATACAGCTACACAGGGTGTTCTAGGCTTCCCTGGCTACAACGTGAGACTCTCATCTGAAAACAACCAATGGGAGAAACCAAGTCTACTTTACCTTTGTGGGTTTGAGGGATGACTCAAGTGCTTAAGGGGCTATACGGCTCTTCCAGGGAACCTCAGTTACATTCCCAGCACCCACACGGGTGGGTGTGGCTTAGAGCTGTCTGCGACTCTAGTAGCTACAGGGGCATCTGATACCCCAGGCCTCAGCATGCTCTTGCACGTGTGTGTGTGCACAGACCCCCACACAGATACACACACCTTTAATTCTATCACATGGGAGGCAAAAGCAGGCAGATCTCAGAGTCTGTCAGCCTTGTCTACACAGTGAGTTCCAGGTCAGCCAGAGCTACACAGTGAAACTGTTTCCCCCAATACATGTATGCATGCATGCATGCATGCATGCATGCATACATACATACATACATACATGCAAGTCTTTAAGAAGCTCCCCAGAAGATAGGCATGAAGATCCCTGGGAGAAAGTGGACAGCAAGGGTCTGGTGACAGGCATCTTTTAGGTAATGAGGAAGAGGAATTCTTCAGGGTCAAGGGTACCAGAGGTGGGCTCTGAGTCCGTGCCCGCCACTAACCCCACTGAAGCCCGTCCCTTCAGGCTGATGCTGGTGGAGGAGGAGCTGCGTCGGGACCACCCCGCCATGGCTGAGCCGCTGCCTGAACCCAAGAAGAGGCTGCTCGACGCTCAGGTGGAAATTACAATGTCATTTATCTTCTCCGTGTCCCATCCCCATTCATCCCACTGTCTCTGTGCACTCACCGCACTCACCGCACCAGCCGTGCCGCCCTGGCCCATCGCCTCACCGTCAGTCTGTCTCCTGTTGTCCTGTTTGTCTATTCATCTGCATCCCGTTGTCTGTGCCTCCGTCACTCCTGGCAGAGCCAGTCTTACTCCTGTGCCTTCCTGTCCTGTCTTCCCACTCTTGCCTGCATCTCAGGACCACCACCAGAGCCGTAGCCTTTCAGCTCCCCTCCTGTCTGCTCCCTCAGCTCTTCTTAGCCAGAAGGCTGAAGGTTCTACGGGGTAGAGCAGAGCATACTATACTCTGAGCTGCAATATCTCCAGCCCTGGTACTCTAGAGACTCCAGGTCCCCTTGACTTCCCACTCTGACTCCTTGGTAGGTCCCTGACTCTTCTGATCCTAAGGCCTCGCCCAGAGACCCCTTTCCATAGTTGAAGTTCAACCTTCCTTTGGCCTCTGGTGTTTCCCGAAGCTGCTGTCTAACTTGCTGTTGCCACCCTCTCTGCTCCTCAGCCAGCTTCCAGGCCTTTCTGCATTCCTGGTCCCTGCTTCCCTCAGATCTGCTCTTTCCTGTCCATACTCCTCCTCCCTCTGCTGACCACCAGGCCTCCCTGCCACCACCACCAAGCTTCCTGACCCCATGACCCCACTCTCTCCCCCTGCAGCTCCTCATCAGGTAATTCTCCTCGTTCCGCTTTGACCACGGGCGGAGGACACTGGGGGAGGTGACTCCGGACCACTGCAGGTTGGTGGTGAAGCCCACCCCCTCCAACTCTCTGGAGCCTCTCCCTTCTCACTGCTGTGCACCACACCCAGAGACCCTCCACAGACCCCTCCCTCCTGACACCTCCTGCACAGACCTCTTCCCAAGGTACCACCAGAGCTCACCTGCTGACACCCCACATCTGCCCTCTGATGCTTAGCAGTACCAAACTGGACCCTTAGAAAGGCCAAGCACAGTTCCAGGTTCCCCAGTTCTCTCCAGACCAGCCCACTAGCCACCTCCTGGCGCCACCCTCCTTTCCTCTACCTATCCAGTGTCTGTCTGTCACCCCCCATTTCACCAGAGCGTCCTTGGGAGCTGGGATGTTGGAGTGGGTGGGACAGGGTGGAGGGATATTGGGCTGGGGCCAGGCTGGAGGGGCTGTGTTGACTCCAGCAGGTAGGTTGGGGTTCCCGCTTCCTCTCCTGACCCCTCACCCCTCCTGCTGTCGCCTTTCTGCTCCTTCTTTGCACTTGTGAGGCAGAAGGACTCTGAGGCCTCCTTAGTGCTCCTGGGTGGAAGCTGGGAACAGGAGTTAATTCAGGGCGACTGTAAGGAGCTTGAGATGCCTGCCCTAGCAAGGAACAGAGCAGGTAGCACACGGCAAGCATGAGTCTTGGGCAGATGTGAGGCTGGACTTAGTTTCATGTGGCCTGTAAGTTAGGAGTAGGGAGAAACAGCCCCTAGAATGAGTTCAGGGGCCCAGTAGCCATGTTTAGTACCAGGCAGGGACACCAGGAACAGCATGCTGAATCGCTGCTTTCAGCAGAGCCTGAGCTCCACCAGCTGATGCCACTCGGTTCTCCCTGCTCCGCCCAGGAGCCTTTCAGGACACAATCCTATGCAGAAGCCACTGAATGGGAAGTACTAGCACACCTGTCCTAGGACATATTTCTGTGGGAAGGACGTGTGGTGAGCAGTGGCTCCTCACAGTGTAATTTTTACTCTGCCTCCCTGGCCTGGCCCGTTAAACTTGTCAGTGATCTGTAGACAAATGCGGAGAGACAGCAAGGAACCTCACCATTTAGAGGACTCCTGCAGTGGATTCTTTTGTACAATGAATAATGGCACCCTAGTTTATCCAGTTTCTAAATTTGGGTTCATGAGGGCGTAGGGGGCATGCCCATGTGTCGTCATGAACAGACAAGCAGAGTGGAGGCGATCTGAGGGTTCCTTCCCCTGCGCTCCTGCTGCGTGTACTCGGGGTCTCCCAAGACATTTAATCTCCTCTCCCACTGACTGCCTGGGAGATAGCGGAGAGCCAAGAGGGCAGCTTGTCTGAGGTTGTATATTGGGTGGCCTTGTAACAACAGGTGAGTCTTTGATTCTGATGTGGGGAAGGGGGAAGCTGATCTTGGAAGGCTTCATTTTTTTGTGTCCTTTGGAGACAGGGTCAGATACAGATAACTAACTACATGCTGCCCTACCTAAATGTCTTGTAGCTTAGACAGTAATTTGGGTATTCGTTCTAAACTATTTGTAGGCTTTGATCCCACTGCAGCCCAGCTACTACTTAAAGCTAATAGAATTCATTTTAAGCCAAGTGTGTGTCCAGCACTGTGAGCCCTCTCCCAGCACAGGCACAGAAGGCCGCGCTGAGGCAGGAGCCAGGAAGTGGGTAAAAGAGCCATGCAAGTTTCTGAGACTAAGTCCAAGAGTGGCTAGGGTCTGCCACTCAAGCTGGAAACATGGGGAGAGGAACTGAGACAAAAGAATGGGGGCTTGGGGAAGTCAAGTCAGCCTGGGAATGTGGTCTGGGCACAGTGAATGGCTTTAAACTGAGCCCTTTGGGGTCTAACAAGCCTTTCACAGGGGTCCCACATCTGGTATGTACATTACGATTCATAACGGTAGCAAAATTAGTTACGAAGTAGCAACAAAATAGTTTGATGGTTGGGGTGAGCACGTGAGGAACTGTGTTAAAGGGACAGCATTAGACCGGCCGAGAGCCACTACCAAGTGTGAGAGGAGTCTTCTTAACGGTGCCCTCCACATCCCTTCTGACCCCTCCTGTCTCCAGTACAGTCAAACCTAGTTTGGGATGTTATATTTGAAAGGTCCACTCTGATAGCTGACAAAACTGAATGACAGTGTCTATTTAGGGAAATGCCTGTCTTCAAAACACAGTAAGTAGAACGCTGTGCACAAGGCTTCCACACAGGCCCAGGGGGCACGGCGTAAGGAATGAACTGTTTGCTGGTGTAGGTTAAGTCCCCCTCCCACACACATGTTTTCCACCAATTTGTTTAGCACACTCTTTTTTTTTTTCACAGATAAAGGAAAACTCAAGTCCTCATTTTGTTCAAATTATTAACAAACTTCCAGATCTGTAGGGGTTTGCACTAATGAGGTTTTACTGTATTGCCTCCTCTGGCCCCTCAGTGCTTTCTGGGAAGTTCCTGCCTGGGTGGAGGGTGCTGGGACGGGCACCATGGAAGTGGGGCTGGGCCGGGTGGGGGATACACAGTTCCTGAAGTGGGTGTTATACTGGAGGGAACGAGAGAGCTAGCTGTTTTTGAGCTGGTTTTCTAGTGTAAGTCTGGTTCAAAGGCTTCTGGTAGGAGTTGGGGTGATTTCCTGGAGGTGAGAAACAAACAGGAGAGGGGTAGACATGGCTGTGCAGTGGGCTGGGTGTGTGTGAGCACAGCTTGGGGCTAGCATCTTGGCCCCCGCGAAGCGTCTCAATAAGTCCGCGCTCTCCTCTTTGGTGTCTTGCAGGAGAGGCAGCTTCCCCCCTTGGGTCCAACAAACCCGCGTGTGACGCTGGCCCCACCTTGGAACGGCCTGGCCCCCCCAGCCCCACCCCCCCCACCCCGGCTGCAGATCACAGAGAACGGCGAGTTCCGGAACACCGCAGACCACTAGCCCACCCAGCATCACAGACCTCCTTCCCTGTACACCTTACCCCGGCCCACCCAGCGTCACAGACTCCTTCCTTGTGCACCCCACCCTGGAACATCACCAACCACCGGGACTGGACGCCACCAAGGGACAGCAGGATTGTCTCCCTTAATGCCTCCTTGGGGCACCCATCTGCCGACTCCACTGCTCCATTCTAGGAGGGAGAGTGGGACCCTCAGCTGCCCTCTTTCACCCCAGGACACCACCTACCCCACACAGACCCCTTCACTCTGGGGTGCTATCCCCATCCTCTGCCTCATAGTTCCCCTGAGCACTGGGGGACAGACCCTCACCCCCACACTGGGGGTGTGGCACCTCCAAACTTTCAACTTCAGGGTGATTTTTTAGCAGTAACCAGAGCTGACAATCTATAACTCCCTCTACCACCCCATTTTGGCCTCCCCTGCCCCCCTTGTTATGGGGAGGGGACCCCGGGTGAGGGGCCCTGTTACCCCTTGATTTCTCAGGAGCGTCTGGGGGGGCTCAGCGCGCACAACTCCTTCTCCTCTTCCCACTCTTACATTAACTCCCCACCCAGAACCCAGATGGGGTGGAGGGGCCACCGGGGCAGGGAGGGGGCGGCAAGGGGGGAATGGGAGTTGCCTCCCCTTCTTCCCACACCTGATCTGCTCTTGGCTGGTCCCAGAGCGGGGTGAGGGGGCTTATGCCCCCCCCTCCCCCAGTGTGTTGGGTGGGGTGGGATTGAGGTTCGGATGAGGGGTTAGGGTCTAGGAGGCCATGTGTGTTGGGTTGTAGAGGACAGACTAGCTCATCTGCCCTACCCTGATGCGCAGCCGGCCCTCTACCCCTTCCCTCTCTTGTCTCTACTCCCATGGGGAGGGGGGAACTTACTCTAGGAAAAGCCATGTCTCTCTCCCCCAGGATGGGGGGACCTGTGTTGGAGGATGGTGTTTGGGGGCCCCCTTACATGACTCTGTCCCCTGGGGGAGGTAGGACAGGGCTGGGCTTCCCTCTCACCCTCCCCCTCACCCAGTCTCCCTCCCTCCCGCCAGCTCCACGCTTTTTCGGTGTTTTTCTGTACATAGCTCTCTGGCGGAATAGGGGAGGTAGGATGGATGGGGTTTGGGGTGGGTAGGCCACGGAAGGGGAGAAACCCCTCCTGGGTACCCCCTCTTCTCTGACTGCTGCCCCTTACCCAGCCTTGTCTCTTCACTCCTTCTTGCGTTTGGTATTGAGAATTCTTCCCAGACTCCAGACTCGACCTTTCTTTTGTATGGACAGCTCTCCTTCAGTCTTATCCCTCTACATACACCTACCCAGCCGGGGCCAAATTTATACTTATATAAAAGTTGTAAATATGTGAAATTTTATCCCACACCCTTTCCTCTGCTTCCCCTCAGGCCTTACCCTTGGGCCTCCTCCCTTCTCTTGGCTGTTGTAATTATCTGGGGTTTGTACTGTACATAATTGGGGTGGGGGGCTGGGAGGCGACCCCTCTGTACAGTGCTTCCTGGCTCCCTAGCCCCACCCCTCACTTCCCTCCCCACCCACCACCTTAAGAGTAGGGAGAAGATCTTCTTACTCATTTTTTTTGTTGTTTGTTTACTCGTTTGCTCCTGGACTCTTGGTCCCCCACCACTGCCCCCCCTTTTCTCCCACCCCCAGGCCCATCTCTCTCTCTCTCTCTCTCTTTTTTTTTTTTTCTGGAGTGTGTGGTGAAACAGAAAACTCATGTTTAATAAACGGAGATTGTTCTTTTATTGCTGGGTTTGATTTTTATTTATTTTTGGTTTTGCAAGACAGGGTCTCCCTGTGTGGCTCTGGCTGTCCTGGAACTCACTCTGTAGACCAGGGTGGCCTTGACCTCAAGAGATCTGCCCGCCTCTGCCTCCAAAGTGCTGGGACTAACTGCCACCTTCCCCGGTACTGGGCTCACTTTTTAGCCAGAACCACCTGAAGGGTGGCAGGACTACTTTGAGGGAGGAAAAAAAGTCCTCTTACATTACACACTGTTCCACCTAGTCAGGAGAACAATACATCCCGCAGGGTCTTCCTGGTGACCCCCCCTCCCGCTCTCTACCAGCCGCAGCACTCGATCCGAAGGCGCGGAGGCAGAGGACCGGCGTTAGCGCCCGAAACACTCCAAGTGCAGGCTCTGCGCAAAACCCTCTCCAAGTAGGGTTTAACCGCGAGGACGCTCCTCGGTGAAACGGAGGAAAGCACCCAGGTCCTCAGCAAGCGTGCGCTCCAGCCTTCAGACCTGGCTGCCCCGCGTGCACGCGGAGGACAGCAGCCCCTGCCGCGCTGCGGAGCCCGTCGGTCTCCTCACAGCGACCCCAGAACCGGCTGACCGGCCCTCCGCCTCCGGGATCACATTCCGCCGCGCAAGGACAGCAGGCCCGCCCCGAGCCCCGCCCCTCTGTCAGCGCAGCCAATGAGAAGAGGGCTCGTAGGCTGTTGCTTTTCCATTGGCTTTAGATCTGGCCCCGCCCTCCGCGCCTAGCCCGCAGCGGCTTCCGGCGGAACTGACGCAGCTTCCGGCCGGCCAGGCGCAGTGGAAGCCGAGGAGCTCGGACGCGGTCGCGCGTGCGGTTGGGGGCGTGTCGGTGGGAAGTCCCGGGGCCGGAGCTCGCGGAGCCGACTTGTACGAGCACCGTGAGGAGGGGCGAGCGGCGGCGGCGGCGGCCGGCCGGAGGCGGCGAGGTAGGGCGCCATCCCTTCCCTTTTCGGCTTCCGCTGGGCCTGGGAGTGAAAACCCTGGTTAGTGTTTAGTCGGGTTTCTTGGTGGGCGGAACTAATATACAGAAGCTTTTAGAGTTCTAAGTGTCGGTGGGGAGGGGCTTGAGACAGGGCTCGTACCCCGAACTTGCGTGACCCCAGTCTGTTTCCTCCGCAGCCTTCACCCCGTGTAGAGCCCTGCTCTGCCCGACTCCCCGGGATTTATTTCTCTTTCCGAGGTAGCCATGGATGCTTCGACTCCTCTGCCTCCCGCACCCCCTTCCCCGAGGTGCAACCCGGCCCCACAGACAATCCACATTGAGTTCCCTCATCATAGCTCCTCGCTGCTGGAATCCCTGAACCGCCACAGGCTGGAGGGAAAGTTCTGTGATGTATCCCTCCTGATTCAGGGCAGGGAACTTCGAGCTCACAAAGCAGTGTTGGCCGCTGCCTCTCCTTACTTCCATGACAAGCTGCTTTTGGGGGATGCGCCCCGGCTCACTTTACCGAATGTCATCGAGGCAGACGCGTTCGAGGGACTGCTTCAGCTTATTTATTCAGGAAGCCTCCACCTGCCACTGGATGCTCTCCCTGCCCATCTCCTTGCAGCCAGTGGCCTTCAGATGTGGCAAGTAGTGGATCGGTGCTCAGAGATTCTTCGAGAATTAGAAACGTCTGGTGGAATTTCAGCTGGCGGAGGAGCCTCCAACCTCACACTTCTTTCCACAACATCTTCAGGAGGCTGGTGCATTCGCTCTTCCTCTTTCCAGAACCCTGTACAGTCCTCTGCTTCTACAGAGAATTCTGCTTCTCCTGAGAGCCCCATTGGAGGGAAGGGGAGTGAACTAGAAGGAATGTTACAGATTCAGGTGAAAGTAGAGGAGGAAGAGGAGCAGGGGTCAGCAGACCCACTCTTTCAGACTCCTCAACCTGAGGGAGTGTCAGAAGGGGCTTCCCAAGCTTGCGTATCCCACCCGTTGCCTACATCTGTTCTTCCCAGCAAACCTTCAGAAGATGAGAACTCAACACTTGATCCTCCTGCCCCTCCTGTACAAGCTTCCCAAATCTTATATGCTAATCAGGAAAATGTCGAGTGTAAGGAGGAGATACCAGGAGGTAGGACTCGGTCTGGAGGAGCAAAAGAAAAGACCAAAGTACGATCTGGAGAGGACTCTGAGGAGAAGGGGGAGCTAAAATACTTGCTGTCCTCAGGAGGAGGGGAAACGTCTGGGGCAGGAGATCCATCCTGGAAACCTGTAGATCTTCATGGGAATGAGATCCTGTCAGGGAGTGGAGGACCTGGAGGGACAGGGCAGGCTATGCATGGGCCTGTGAAGCTAGGAGGGACGCCTCCTGCAGATGGAAAGTGCTTTGCCTGCCTGTGTGGGAAACGCTTTGCAGTAAAGCCAAAACGAGACCGACACATCATGTTGACCTTCAGCCTTCGCCCTTTTGGATGTGGCATCTGTAATAAACGTTTCAAGTTGAAGCATCACCTGACAGAGCACATGAAGACCCATGCTAGAGCTCTGCATGCGTGTCCCCACTGCGGCCGTCGGTTCCGTGTCCAGGCCTTTTTCCTTCGTCACCGGGACTTATGCAAGGGCCAGGGCTGGCCCACTTACCACTGGACTTACAAATGACTACTGGTGCTCCGTAGTGATTTCTAGGACAAGATAGCCACGGCTGCTGATGGACTCTTACCTTTCACCACCTCAGTCCTGGATTATGTAGTTATTCCAAGAGATTATATATGTTATGTTACGAACCCCTTATTCTTGGGTATGGGTCTCACCATGCTGTATTTAGAAGTCCGAGTTTAAACAGACTGTAGGAAAGTCATGCTTCTGATCACTTAACCTAAGTGGCCCTTTTTGTATTGCTAGCCAGTGAAGGAACTGCTGACCTCAGATTATATTAGAGAACAGTTGGAGCAAAGTGACCCAATAACTCTTACCTCATCTTCATGGGGAGGTGAGGGAACTAGTCTCTAAGAATACATTTGGTTCAGAGTTCAAGTAATTGCCAGACTTAGCTCTAAGCAGCCTCTCCCTCACAGCAGTATTCTGTTTCTGAACGTTCTGTCATTTCTTTCCAGATGCTTTTTAGGTTGTACTTTGTGTTTCTTACCAGTAGACACCTTTGCCGAATATCCTTTTAAAAATACTTGAGCAGGACTGAAGAGATGGCTCAGCAGTTAAGAGCACTGTCTGCTCTTTCAGAGGTCCTGAGTTCAATTCCCAGCAACATGGTAGCTCACAACCATCTGTCATGGGATTTGATGCTCTCTTCTGGTCTGCAGGCATACATGCAGACAGCATTCATACATTTAAAAAAAAATGTACTTGAACATGCAGTGAGTGTGGTGTACACATTTAATCACAGCACATGGGAGGCAGAGGCCTTGAATTTCTTCAGGTTCAAGGCCAGGCAGGGCTATACACGGTGGGACCCTATCTTTATGGGGAAAATAGTACTTGAGCACTTTAGCAAACAGAGCATTTCATGTCATTCTGAAAGTATATAACAGGGTATTCCCTCAGCAGCCTTAACTTTGTCCACCTTTCACTACCACAGATAACTTGCTTATGATCACAATGACAGATATGACCCACGAACTCAGGAGATGGCAGCTGACCTACAATGCTCTCGGTGTGGCATTTGGTCTCTGAACAAATTGCCCCGCTTAGAGGAACTCAGGGTTGAAACCACACATGGTGAAGTCTGCAGAGGAGTTAAAGTGGGACCATACTGCTTTCTTTTCCATCACACCCACACATGGTAGAAACAACACCTTTGTAGAGGTAGAGGGACTAGCACACTATACTAGATAGTAGAATGGAGGTGAAGGGAAATTTAAAGTCATTAATAAACTCTGCCCTGAAATCTAAACTGACAGTACACTGGATTGAGTAATTCATGTGGAAGAGGTGTGAGTGTGGAGCTGCAGGAGATGAGTCTGTACCTCTTGCAGCCAGTTACACTGATGGAAGAGTGAGCTGGCTTCACAGAGCCATCGTGGAGAGCACGATCCTGAACCCAGGCCCTACTGCTGCTGCTGAGGAACAGGTAAGTTACTTTATGTCTCAGAGTCTGGCCTGCTACTGCTTGGTTCTCTGTCTTGGTTTGTTGAGACCTTGTCTTACTATCTCGTCTGGACTAGCCTCAAAGTCATGATCCTCCTTCCTCAGCCTGTGGAATACTAGAATTACAAGCACACACTGGTATGTCTGGCTTATGTCTATTTTGGCTTTGGGTCACATAATATTAGCTTAAATTATTTCCTAATTTCTTGCAGTATGAATAGTTTTGGATGGCACTTTGACTTATTCTAGAAATACTTAGAACAGAGCAGTGTGCTAGCCCCTGGTTTTCCCTCACTGGGACAGTGTCTTAGAGAATACAGCACTCACTGCCCAAAAATGAAGACCTGAGTTCAGATCCTAGCACTCATGGAAAAAAGCAAGAGGCTGACAAGAGGGTTCAGCAGGCACCTACTGACAAGCCTGACACCTTGAGTTTGCTCCTCAGAACCCACGTGGTAGAAGGAGAGAACCTGCTGGGGGCCACGGGGCAGCCGCTTTGATTTTTTTTGCTCCTTATCCTTATTTTTTTTATTTATTTAATTTATTTAGGTATATGATCCAAGTCACTTTTCATGAAAGCAACTGATCTCGTAGGTGCTAATGTTTTGAAAAGGGATCTGGCATAACAGTTTCTTTTCTATCTTTTTGTTCTTACACGGTGTTGTATAGCCCAGGCTGCCCTTACATCCTCCATGTAGCTGAAGCTGACTGAATTACTGCTCCCCCTGCATCTCCATGTTCAGCTCAGCCCAACAGTCTCAATCTATACCTACATTTTTATGTGAATGGGTGTTTCTTCTTCTAATTGTATATCTGCACCATGTGCATGCCTGGTGCCCCATGAGGACAGATGAGGAAGATGGGTCCCTGGGACTAGAGTTATAGGCAGTTGTGAGCCATCATGTGGGTGCTGGGCATTGAACCCGAGTCATCGATAAGAGCAGGAAGTGTTAAATGCCGAGTCATCTCTCCAGCCCCAATTTAATTTTTCCACGTAACAGGTAAGATTGCTGAGGGGCTCAGCAAAGCTGTGTCCAGAACAAAAAGACATATCAGGTAATGATTAAACACACAGGTGTGTGTGTGTGTGTGTGTGTGTTACTGCATCTGTGTGCATGTTGCTTAGTTGTGGTGCTCAGGACAGCTTGCAGAGTCAGTTCTCTTCTGTCACATCAGTGTCGCGCTCAAACTCAGGTTGTCGGCCTCAGCAGCAGCACCCGTGTCCACTGAGCCGTCTCACCAGACCCCTGCCCTGCTGTACGGCATGTATGTCTTTCCCTGTGCTCACAGGAGTGAGAATACAGGAGGAGACATGTCCCTTGGTTATGTGCTGCCGAAGGAACACTGCAGAGTGCTTATGCAAACCTATGTGCTGTGTGGAATGTACTACTGTGAGAATCTGTGGCACTGAAGCACTTCCGCTGCACACGGCTGTGGCATGCATACACTGTGGAAACTACCCACCCTCCAGGTAGTCCTGTGGAGTTCAGGCTGATCTTGAGCTCACCAGGTAATCAGTGCTGGCCTTGAGCTCCTGATCTTGCTTCCAGCTCCAGTGTATGGCACTCCTGGAGACACAGTCCATCTTTCTGCGGGGCTAGGGGTGGGAGGCAGCACAAGGCAGCTGGATGTTGCATTGCAGTTGGAGTCAGAAGAGGTGGGTTCAGTTATTCCTTGTGATCAGAGCTTCAGCCTATGGAATGACACGGCCTACACCAGGGTGTTTTCCCCTAACCCCCATGTCAGTAGAACCTCCCTGGAAAGCCTCAGGCTCGCATCCCAGGCAATTCTAACTCCTATCAAGTTGACTAGGTTAACTGTCACAGGAGTGAAGAGAACTTCCAACACTCCGTGACACTGTGAACCTCTGAGATACTATGCTACAGGAGACAAACCAGCCACAAGAGGACATGAGTTTCTTCTGCAGCTGCCATAGTCACAGACATCTTTGAAGACCTGCAGAAGTTATTTAAATGTCTAGAGACCAAGCACTGTGTGTGCTGGAGAAGAGAGCGAGGGGTTTTGGCTCATAGGTGTGTGGCTTCTGTTTCAGCAGAGGACAAAGCTCTGGAGGTGGGTGGATAATGGTGATAATTTCACAGCTTTGTGAACATGCTTAGTGTCAAAACTGTACACAGACAAAATGGATAAAAATGGTAAACATTATTAGATGGAGTTTAAAAAAAAAATAAGAGCCCCCAGTGAATGAATGAATAAAGGCATTTACGTCAGTGGCTGCTACATCACAAAAAGGCAAGCAGACATTATGTTCCACTTGCAGAAAATGCCACCACATAGGAGTTAGTATTGCCCAAAATATCCACAGTGAAAATGATGAGGCCTTAAGAGCTAACACACACGCGCACACAGTGTCTGGGGCCAGGAAGCATGATAAGTCAACAAGCAAAGCTGAAACTGAGGACAGGCAGCTCAGCTTGACACACAAAGGTACTTTGCAAGGGGAAAGGATGGATTTAAAAGAATTTTGGTGGCTGGGTGTGATGGCATCCACCTCTGACCTCTGCTGACAGGAGGAAGGAGCAGGAGGATCTCTGAGAGAGTTACAGGCTGCCCAGTCTGCATATAGCAAGTCCAGGTCCCTGAGGCCTGCATGAGAAGAACCTGCCTTAGAAAAAAGCACACAGCCAGGCGGTGGTGGCGCACGCCTTTAATCCCAGCACTTGGGAGGCAGAGGCAGGCGGATTTCTGAGTTCAAGGCCAGCCTGGTCTACAGAGTGAGTTCCAGGTCAGCCAAGGCTATACAGAGAAACCCTGTTTCGAAAAACAACAACAACAAAAAAGCACACAAAGGAATGTTAATGGCTGTAGAGATGACTTGGGTTTCGGGGTGAAGGGGACTGCTGTGCTAGTGTGAGGACCTGAGTTCAGATCCTGAGCACTCAGGAAAAGCTACCTGGGGCCTTTAATTCCAGAAATTGGGAGGCAGAGGCAGGTGGGTCTCTGAGTTCGAGGACAGCCTGTTCTACAGAGTGAGTTCCAGGGCAGCCAGGGCTACACAAAGAAAAACCTAAAAAAATACCCCAAAATACTAAATAAATACTAAGGTGTAGAGACATAGAGGAAGACACCCAGTATCATCCTCTGGCTTTTACATACACACACCAAATACATGCACAGGTAAGCACACCCTGACACATATATACAGGATATACAAACAGACACAAAACAATAGAAATAGTTTTTAAGATATAACCATTATGGATCATAGTTTAAGAAATGATTTTTTTTCCTGAGACAGGGACTTCCTTTGCAGCTTAGTCTGGCTTTGAACTCGCCCAAGATCCTCCTGCTTCATCCTCCCTAGCACTACATCTGGAGTTGTGTACCACAAAGAGTAGGGCAAAAGTGGTTTTCCTTTCTTATTTTTTTGAAAGAGAAACTTTCAGGCTGGCCCTGAGAGGAGAAATCCTTCCTAGCTGCCTGAGAGTTGTAGTTCAAAGTGTGAGTTGCCAAACCCAGCTTTAGTGTGTGTGTGTGTGTGTGTGTGTGTGTACACACATATACATTTACAAAACCATGGTATTAGAACAGAGACATAGCTGAATGGCCACATAGAGGCCGAGGTCCCTGGCTCATCCACAGATGATTAAAGTCAGGGAATGGCTGTGGAAGGAGCAAGGGAGACAAGTGCCTCTCAGGTGTCATCCACATCCAGGCCTAAGAATGTGAACTTCTTTCCTTAGCAGGAGTCTCCACATGTGGAAGCCTGCTGCCTGAAGTCTGACAAAGCATGATACACTCTGGGCAGACTAGTGGTGCACCTGGATGCCGTGTTCTGCAGGTTATGCACCGCCTCTCCAGCACCACAGTAGGTGCTGGAGATTTTTCCTTAACCTGTGTCCAGTTAAGAGACATACTATGTTATTAAAGTAACTTATTCTCCTGATGCAACTGTCATCACTGAGGCTTACTGTCTCTGTCTGCAAACTGAGGCCTAGTCCATGAAGCTTCTAGCCTCCGTACAGTCTAACCTAGACCTAGAATGTTTACAGCCTCTGAGACTTGCTGCTGAGTAAACTCGCCCTTCCTAGTTCTTTCTAAGCTCTGGGTGGCTGGTTCTACACAGTTCTTCTGGCTCAAACTCCTCTCCAAGATGACTGGTTCAATCTGGCTTCTCTCTCAACCTGACTTTTTGCTCTTCTTGGTCTCAAAATATGGCAATCTGTTCTAATCTTCTGGCTCCTTTCTCATTTTCTGGCTCTTCTGTCTTCACCGGTGTCTGGCTTGTTCTCTCTTCAACCTCTCTCTGTACAACTCTCCCCGTTAAAACTGCCTCCTTTCCTCTCCACTGCCCCTCAAATAGCTTCCCTTTCCTCTCTACTCATGAGTTGGGCGTATCCTATTCTGTCAAACCTTTCTCTCATTCGTCACTTTGCCACTTAATTAGACAGCACTTTCAAACATGGATGCTTCCTTCTACAAACTCACTTTACCTTCATTGTTTGGGATTAAAGGTGAGTACTAAAGGGATGTCTGTATTCCAGCCAGAGGGATTGAAGATGTGTGGTAAGGCTGAGTCACGTGACAGCTAGAAACAGTTGATCACATATCTTGATCAAATATCTTGCAACACTATGTAGTAATTTGAACAGCATAGTTTAATATAATCAGTTACTACAGTGGTAGAATACTTGCCAGCATGTACAAGGATTTATTTTAATTCCCAGCCAAAACAAAACAAAGCAAACTATTTCTCCCTGTGAAGTTTTATTGGGCATTGTTGAACATTCCTATAATCTTAGCATCTAGGTAGCTGAGGCAGGAATACTGTGGGTTCAAGTCCAGCCTGGGCTACATAGCAGGACAGTGTCTCAAAGGGGAAAAAGGGAAGAGGGCAGGGAAGAAGGATGGAAGGTTAATTAAATGTCAAATGTCACTAGAGATGTAACAGGAAGGACACTCTAAAGGGGGCGCTCTAGAACAGAGTGGGCATTCCCTTATGGCCATGGTTCAGATCTTACTGGAGAGAATTATGGAGGGTAGAACTTAGGAAGGTTGTCCAGATGCCAAGAAAAGAGCCCCCAGGAGAAACCAAGCTGGGTGGGACCTTGAACTTGGGCTCCCAGTTCCAGAACTGTTATGGAAAGGGCTGGAATAATCCAAGCACTTGGGAGCCAGAGACAGGCTGGTCTTTGAATTGGAAGCCGTCCTGGTCTACAAAGCAAGTTGTAGGTCAGCGAGGGCTACATAGTACAATGAGACCTTGTCTCTTAAGGGGGAAAAAAATTAAAAGGAGTCACCTTGTCTGTGATACAGCATTCTCCCTAATCAGCCAGTCAACACTTCGCAAGTCTTTAGGGGGAAATTTAGACCATGTTTGCTTACATGAAATCAAAATCAGAGTGGTATGGTTACTCACACCGTGGTTCCAGTAACCTCAAAACCCAAGATGACAGAGTTACCTCACATTTGAGGCCAGTCTGGGTTTCAGGTGAGCCTGGGTTACACAGCAAGGTTAAGAGCTACTTGAGTTATGTAAGACCTTGCTGGGGAAAAAAAAACACAACAAAAATCGGCCTGGGAAATAAACAATAGAGGCTGGAGAGAGATGTTCAACAGTTAGGAGCAGTGGGCTGCCTGTTTGGAGGACCCAGGTTCGATTCCCAGCACCGACATGGCAGATCACAGCTTTCTGTTGTTGAGGCCTGCTTCTTTTAACATAATGACTGGCCATTTTGTATTCAGTCTCCATTTTGCTGATAAGGCAAAATTAAGTTCAGGTTCTCAGATGCTGCTTCCCAGAAGTAATTATCCATAGCCAACACTGAGAAAGTCTCCTAAAAGGTCATGACACTGTGGTTGTATTACTTATGCTCTGTTATGTCAATTCTGTGAAACTCCCGTTTGTCCATCCACCACCCCTCTCACCTCACTCAGGACCAGTCAGCTTAAAGGTCAGCTGATAATACTTTGTCCAGTTAGCTAAAATGTAGTACTGTCTCCACCATTGTCTTCTGAACTTCTTTTTGTGTTTGTTTGTTTTTCGAGACAGGGTTTCTCTGTATAGCCTTGGCTGTCCTGGAACTCACTCTGTAGACCAGGCTGGCCTCAAACTCAGAAATCTGCCTGCCTCTGCCTCCCAAGTGCTGGGATTAAAGGTGTGCGCCACCACTGCCTGGCTGATAAGGTCTCATTATGTAGCCCTGGCTGGCCTGGATCTCACTATGTAGACAAGGCTGGCCTCATATTCACATGGATGTAACTGACTCTGCCCCCTGAATTTTGAGTAAAGGCATGGAACCTGTGGGCTTTCTGATTTTGGGTTGTGGGCTTGTGTTCATGGCCTTGGGATAAACTGTCTCAGGTTATTACAGGGCTCTATTAAATTCATTTTCATGAGTGTGTGTCAAGTCTGTGGAAAACCATGGAAAAGAATTGGCAGTAAGGTAAACAAGGCCCAAGTTATGTGAGAGATGCAGACACAGAAGTGCACTGCAGCTTCAGGGGTAAGCTATCAAACCGTCAGAAGTTAGTGCAGCTCGTGGCAAAAGCCATGCTGAGGACCCTCAGGAGGCCAGGTGTGGTAGCCACAAACTTAATCCCTGCACTCAGGAGGCAGAGGCAAGAGGATCAATGTGAGTTCGAGGCCAGCCTGGTCTACATAGTGAGTTCCAGGACAGCCAGGGCTACGTAGTAAGACTCTCTCTCAAAAACTAAAACTGCAAACAAACAAAATTCCCAAGAGATAAAGGCTCAGTGCTTAAGAACACTTGCAGAGAGCCTAAGTTTAGTTCCCAGCATCCAAGCCCTGTATCTGCAGCTCCAGAGGACTCAGGGGAAAAGCCCTCCTAGGGTATCTGTAATCACATGTGTACACACACACACACACACACACAGATCCATCTAACCAAAACTAAATCTTTTAAGCACAGAGACTGGAGAGACAGCTCTGCAGTTTAGTGTGTCTGCTGCTCTTGCCAAGGCCCTGAGTGCAGTTCCCAGCACACACATCAGGCAGCTTACAACCACCTATAACTCCAGCTTCAGAGGATCTGGTGCCCTCTTTTGGCCTTGGTGGGCACTGCACACACAAGGTAATACACTCTCAAACACATACACCTGAATAAAAAGAAATCTTAAAGGAGGCTAGAGAGGTGGCCCCGTGGTTAAGAGCACTAGGGTCACTTCCAGAAGACCAGGGTTCAATTCTCAGCACCCACATGGCAGCTCACAACTGTCTGCAACTCCAGTTCCAGAGGACCTGACATCCCTCACACAGACATAGATACAGGTAAAACACCAATGCACATGAAATAAATATAGATACATTTTAAAAACCTTATCTAAAAAATCAGGCTGGTGAGATGCCCAGTGGTTAAGAGCACTTGGCTTTTCCCCCAGAAGCTGCTGGCTCCACTCCTACTATCTCACAGTGGCTCGAAGCCGTCTGTAACTCAGTCCCAGGGGCTTTAAAGTCCTCTTCTGGCCTCCTCTGGCACCAGATACACATGTAGTACACAGGCATACATGCAGGCAAAGGTACGAATAATATCTGTACAGATAATTACCCATACAAATAATTTTAAAAACTGTCTTCTCTCTGCATTCCTTGGTGTCTTCATAATAGATGCAACAGATGTGATGTGTGTAATTGCAGGGCAGTGTCCACAAGGAGGTCATTAGCCGGGGAACCCCACTTAGAGCCAGGGCCGAGTGCCTAATCAGGCTCATCCCTCTCCTCAAGGACTCCCAGTGAGGAGAACACGCCACTCTCTGGCCCACATAGTACTTTTCCCAGTTTTAATTTTGAATCAGGCCAATTACTTCCCTGGATCATACAGATGCATTAAATAATTGATGAAACAGGAGGAAAAGAACGCATAAAACCACAAAAGAATTGCCATCTTAAGCAGAGAAATTTTCATATTCTATTTTCTCTTGCTTTTTTCCAATTTGGGATTTTGTTTGTATAGCCGGGAAAGCAATTAAACAGGCAGCTTACTTCTGAGAAGCCCCCAGAGACGCCACAGCCCGGCAGTATATCTGAGCTGGGCACCCGGCACTCAGCACGCCCCTGTGGCTCTAAGCTGTTAATAGGAAGCCGGCAAATGCAGCCTCACGGAAACAAGCCAACTCAGCTGACAGCCGTGCCGTGTGAGCCCAGTGGGGCTGGCTCTGGGCCCCTCCCTGTGTAGCTCTTCTGAGGATTGTCTCCCTCAGGAGAGGGACAGGGAGACCTGGGGCACCCAGGAGTCAAATGCAGGTTCTGTTTTTGTGGAAGTTAATTTACATTTTTTTATTTGTAAAGGTGCTGTGTAGGCACACACGTGCATGCATGTGTATGTCTGTTAGAAAAGGACATTAGGTCTCTCGAAGCTGAAGGTTCAGGTGGTTGTGACCCTCATGACATGGATACTGAGAACCAAGCTTGAATTTTTTAAAAGAACGGTAAGTTCCTACCCGCTTGTCGGGCTGTGGAAGGATGTCTTGGTTCTTGGGTGGGCACGGGCCTCAGGCGTTCGGCCACGCCCCCAGGATCCAGGCTCCTACATGCGGCCAACATCTCCATTCAGTCACTTAGGACACAGGTAGAGGGTGTGGCTCTCAATCTCAAGATTTTCATATTCATGAGTTACCCAAAGGGGGCGGGGTGTAGCTAAATTAAGTTATTCCGTCCCAGTCCCTCCTCTTTTCCCCCCTCCCTATTTAAGCCAGCTCCCCCCTGGCTTGAACTGGGGTGCACACACCATCTATATTCGCCATGAACAATAAACCTTTGGAAACCCACAGACTCCCTCGTGTCTATTGGGGCCTGCCGTTGTGTGATCGGCGTGGAGGACTTTCCCACGACCCAGCCGCTGGTCTGCTCCCACACCCGCTGAGTCTTGTTACTGTGTAGCTCCAGCCAGCCTGGGTCTCCCTATGTAGACCAGGATGAACTAGAACTCAGAGAAATCCTCCTGCCTCTGCCTGGTTCTGTTTTGTTCCGCATTTGCTTTTAAGGTATATTTTTTTAGATTTACTTCCGTGTACTGAGTGTATTGTCTGCATGTATGTTTATACCACATATGTGTCTAGTGCACTCAGAGGTCAGAAGGCTTTGGATACACCGGAACTAGAGTTACAGAGGGTTGTCAGCCTTCACGTGTCCTGGAAACTAAACCTGGAAGAGCATAAGAACCTTTGGGGTTTTAGCCATCCCTCCAGCTCCCAAAGTAAATCTCTAAAACAGGGAAATATTTTCTCTTCCTTAGGCAGTTGGTAGAGTGCTTGCTTAGTCTGTAGGGAGTTCCATCCCTAGCACCACATAAATCCTGTGTGGTGGCCCTCACTTGTAATCCCAGCACATAGTAGGTGGACATCGGAAGATTACAAATTGAAGGCCATCCTCAGCTACATAGCAAGTTCAAGGCTAGCCTAGGCTACATGAGACCTTATCTCAAAAAAAATTAATATGATATTTTTCTAATGTAGTCATGTCATATAAGCTAGGCCCATCCTTCCTTCCTTCCTCCTTTTCTTTCATTTCTTTTTCTTGTAGCTCAAGATAGGATGCTGGGCTTGGCGGGACAAACCCGTAACGCCAGAGCCTGGGCTGAGGCAGCAAGATCACGAGCTTGAGGTCAGTTTGGCTTACATAATGAGACGTTGTCTCACATAAACAAAAACAAACAGAAAAACAGACACAGGACCTGAATAAGAGTGCTTGCTGCTCTGCCAGAAGACCACAGTGTGATTCCCAGCACCCAAGTCAGGAGCACGCGTATGGCCATAACCGACACCCCCACGTCCGGGGAGCCAGTTCCCTGCTCCGGCATCTGTCCTCGCACACCTACACAGACATAATGTAGAAAGTAAACTGGTGTATTTACAACTTCTCCCTCGTTTTCTTCTTTCTTCTTCCATTTTCACTGTGAAAACACACACAGTGAACTTGCGTGTCCACGGGCACATGCGTGTGCAGCCCAAGGCTTATGGCAGGTCATCCTCTCCGTCTTCCACCTCACTCATCTCAGTTGAACCCAGAGCTCAGCCAGCCAGCCAGCCCCCCTAGTCAGTTTACTTTGGGGAGCCCCTGTCTGCCTTCAGGGTCTGGGATTATAGCCACCTTACCCTGCCCTCAGGCCTTTACATGGGTTTCTCTTTTTGTTTGTTTGTTTTTGTTTTGTTTTTTTTGAGACAGGGTTTCTCTGTGTCATCCTGGCTGTCCCGGAACTCACTCTGTAGACCAGGCTGGCCTTGAACTCAGAAATCCGCCTGCCTCTGCCTCCCAAGTGCTGGGATTAAAGGCATGTGCCACCACTGCTCGGTTGTTAATTTCTTTTTAAAGATTTCTTTTTATGTGTGTGTGTGCATGTGTGTGTGCATGTGTGTGTGTGCATTCATATTAAGTACACACGGAGACTTGGATCCTCTGGGGCTCCGATTGGGGAAAGTTGTGAGCTGTGACCCATCCTCTTCAAGAGCTGCAAGCACTCGTACCTGCTTCTCTATGTCTTAAGAAAGTGTGTGTGTGTGACGTATGTATGATATGTATAAACACAGCCATACATGTGCCATAGTATGCATGTATGAAGGAGGTTGGAGGACACTTTTTGGGAGTCAATAATACTCTTCCATTGTGGTCTAGCCTGGGGTAGTATAGGCAAATATTTTTTTTCTCAACCTGCTTTAGTAAGTGTCCAACCTCTCCTCTAGCCCACCACCCACCAGAGGCCACAAAAGAGACAAGTTATCAGGATACAGGGGAAGTGGGCCCTGTTTACCAATAGTTCTTTGGGGACACGCTCAGTCTTCTTTGTCAGGATTTCAGCAGTTCAGTCCAGGAGCAGAAAACACCAGTCCGGTCCTTGGAGTGAGGAGAGTGAAGAAGGGCATCCAGAGAGAGGAGAGAACAGAAGGAATCCAGATAGAGGAGAGAATAGAAAGCCATCCAGAGAGAGATGTAGACAGAGGGCATCTAGAGCGAGAAGAGAATTGAAGGGCATCCAGTGAGAGGAGAGAACAGAAGGGCATCCATGGAGACGATAGTTCAGAAAGGAATCCAGAGAGAGAAGAGAAGAGAAGGCAAACACCACACATGAACCAGCAAGGGCAGTTCAATCCAGAAGAAGCTGCAAGGTTTGCCAACCAGCCAGGGTCCAAGGAAGTGGGGAGAAGCTGCAGGAACCTCACGAGAAGTTCTTTGGCAAGTTTCTAAGTCGTCACCACAAGCAGAGCTTAGCAATGCAACGTAAGGCGAACCAGTACATGTGTGTACTTAACGGAGAACAGCGAGGCAGAGCAAAGCAAACCAGTGCTGTCTCCCACTGTCTGTGGGGTCATATTTACACTCCTTCATCACTTGTCCTTTCACGTGTCTGCTATAGCAAAACGACCTTTCCAAAAACATCCCTTCACCTGTGTCTGCTTCAAGAAAACATCATTTGACATGAATGACTTTCCAAAGAAGCCAGAAGTTTCCACTTCAGGGTAGGGAGAGAATCTGCAAGGCAAAGGATCTGCAATCCAGGAGGGAGGAGTCTGCAAGGCAAAGTGTGAGCTGTAACATGTGTGGGTGTGTCTTAGGGCTTCATTGCTCTGAGGAAATGCCTTGACCAAGGTGACTCTATAAAAGACAGCAATTAATTGGGGCTGGCTTAGAGGTTCAGAGGTTCAGTCCTTATCATCAAGGCAGGAAGCATGGCGGCAGGCAGGCAAACGTGATTCAGGAGGAGCTGAGAGTTCTACATCTTGATCCAAAGAGAGCCAGGAGGGGGATCTCTTCCGCATTGGGTAGAGCCTGCGCATAGATCTCAAAGCCCGCCCCACAGTAACACACTTCCTCCAGCAAGGCCACACCTCCTAACAGCGCCACTTCCTTCAGGCCTAGCATCTTCAAAGGACCCCAGGACCTCCCACACACGTTTCCTCTGAGAAGCTGGGGATGTCCTCAGGGTTCAAAACTTTTTCTAATCTGCCACCTCTCTACTCAGCTCAACCCAGTGTCCAGGATTAGAGAACTGCTCCTCGGTGCAGTCTTGGAAGAATGGTGTCAGGAACTCACCAGTATCTACCTAGATCTGGGAGTACAGGCCAGGACTGTGGTCTGCATCCTTTCTTGCTCAGCATTCCAAGTGGCTGCCATGGAAATGGATGACATATAATCAAAGTTTCAGATGTCAGGAAACTGGGGCAGACAAGTGCTGGATGACAGAATCACGGTCCAAAAATAGCCGAGTAGCCTAGAGGGGGGGGGGGGGGGAGGGGCTGAGCTAAGATGAGAAAAAACAGGGAGCTTTGCTGGCTGTTCTGTCTGACTTGGCTCTCCTGTGTGCAGGGTAAGGGTATACGGTTAGTCCTCCCGTGTGCGGGATAAGAGCGTGTGGTTAGCCCTTCTGTGTGCAGGCTGGGGAGTGTGGTTATCCCTCCCATGTACAGGCTGGGAGTGTGGTTATCCCTCCCATGTACAGGCTTGGGGGTGTGGTTATCCCTCCCATGTACAGGCTGGGAGTGTGGTTATCCCTCCCATGTACAGGCTGGGGGGTGTGGTTATCCCTTCCTTGTGCAGGCTGGGGGGTGTGGTTATCCCTTCCTTGTGCAGGCTGGGGGGTGTGGTTATCCCTTCCTTGTGCAGGCTGGGGGGTGTGGTTATCCCTTCCTTGTGCAGGCTGGGGGGTGTGGTTATCCCTTCCATGTGCAGGCTGGGGGGTGTAGTTAGCCCTCCCATGTGCAGGCTGGGGGGTGTGGTTATCCCTCCCATGTACAGGCTGGGCAGTGTGGTTATCCCTTCCATGTACAGGCTGGGGGGTGTGGTTAGCCCTCCTGTGTGCAGGCTGAGGGGTGTGGTTAGCCCTCCTGTGTGCAGGCTGAGGGTGTGCACGTGCGCAGTGCATGGCCCTTTTCTTTTCTGTTTAGATTATTTCACTTTATCTTTCACATAGGAGTGTTTTACCTGCCTGTATGCATGTGTGTCCTAAGTGCCCATGGAGGTCAGAGGAGAGCATCGTATCCCCTGGAACTGGAGTTACAGATGGTTGTGAGCCACCGTGTGAATGCTATGAGCTGAACTGAGGTTTTCTGCAAAAGCAGGGAGAGCCCTTAATCACTGAACCGTCTCTCCAGTCCCATAGCTTATGGGTTTTATAGGCAGTCTGTACATGAAGCCATGTCGATAGGCCACTCTTTGTAAGAGCGAGGCCTGGTCTTTGTTTATTTCCAGGCTGTCTTTGACTGCGGGTCAGACGCCTGCTGTACGCAGGCACGCTCATCATTTGTGAGACAACGGTCACCAAGCAAGCTTTTACAGCATCCCGTTCTAGACCCTGGAATCTGCAAGGTCACCCTGTAATGAGAGCACCCTCTAACTTGAAAAATTAGCCTTGAGGGAAACTGAGGCTGCCCTCTCCTTCGTGGACACTGGACTGTCTCCTCAGATCAGTACCTCTCTGGAATCACCCTGCAGAGAGGCAGGACTACTGCCCCTTCCTGGGTCTCCCTCGGTTAAAAGTCTGAAGTTCCAGACCCAGAAAACGGCTGTGATGTTTGGTCTTCCTCCTCTCAAAATGGCCGCTCTGATTAAAACAGTTTCCTGTCTTTCCAACTTCCTTTTGTCTGAGACAGGGTCACATATAGCCAGACGGCCTAGGGATCTCTCTGTGGCTGACTCTGAACTTTTTTTTTTTTTTTTTTTTAAGATTTATTTATTTATTGTATGTATGTGAGTACACTGTAGCTGTCTTCAGACACACCAGAAGAGGGCATCGGATCCCATGACAGATGGTTGTGAGCCACCATGTGGTTGCTGGGAATTGAACTCAGGACCTCTGGAAGAGCATTCGGTGCTCTTAACTGCTGAGCCACCTCTCCAGCCCGACTCTGAATGTTTGACCCTCTTGCTTGCCTGTATATCCTCAGTACAGGTGTGCCCGCTATACCTGGGGTCTGCAGTACTGGGCATGGAACCCCGGGCTTGGGTGTGCTAGGCCAGTGTGCAACAGCTAAACCACCACGTGCTGTTCAAGAGTGAGGACAACAACCTGGGTGGAGACCTGGCTGGCTGTGGAGAGGTGCTGAGACCTGTGGCTGGTCTTTGCTGCTTTGTGGGGTCTTCTTTCTGCTGCCCTTCTCTCCCCTTCCACCCCCTTTACCTCCCCTCCCCCATCTCACCCCATCCCTAGATAGGAAATCGAGAGAGAGTGAGAGACAGAGAGAGACAGAGACTTGAACCTAATTTCTTTCTTATTTCAGCAGGACTTTTGCCTTATATCCCCTAACATTTATCTACCCTCTGAAAAGTTCCCAGAATTCCAAACATCACACCATTGCAGAAACCATCTGCAGCTGGCAAACCACGCCCCTGCTAGAGCACGAGGCAAATCGCAGTCAGCTGCTGCAAAGCAGCCCCCGTACCCCCACACCTGGGACTAAAACAAAATGTATTCTTTTCTTTTTAAAAGAATTATTTATTTGTATGATTTATCTATTTGTATTTGTAGAGATACAAAAATTTGCATTTGTGATTAACTTATGTATTTGTATGATTATTTATTTATTTATTTATGATTAAGAGTCCACTGTCACTGTCCTCAGACACACCACAAGAGGGTGTCAGATCCCATTACAGATGGTTGTGACCCACCATGCAGTTGCTGGGAATTGAACTCAGGACCTCTGGAAGAACAGTCAGTGCTGTTAACCACTGAGCCATCTCTCCAGACAGAAACCATATTCTTATAATAATATTTCTGTATTTTTTTTCTCTAAAGAAAGAAAAACTCCAGAATTCTCTCAGCAGAGACCTAGTTCAGATAGATACTCAGGCTCTTGAGGAACACAGGCCGCTCACCAGGAGAAGCTGGGGTAGGAGCTTCTGCAGCAGCCCACAGAGCACCGAAACTTCTTACGTGTAGCCTGCGATGAGGGGCCCTGAGCCCAGCAGTGTGGTGCAGGTATTAAACAGGCCATAAGGCTGTAATGTAGGCTACAACTCATACTGAGGCTTACACAGCCCTCCCTCCATGGATGCTCTTTCCATCCCTCAAGCTGGCCTCAAACCCCCGGGTTCAAGGGATCATCCTGCCTCACCTTGAGGGGTGCAGGGTGAGCCTGGCGTGAGTTGTTCCTTAAGCCCACAATAGCCCCCACTGCCCACTGCCTGCTGGTTTGCTCACAGTCCATCGCCTGTGTTACCTGTGGTCCTTCCTGGATGGACTCCAAAGCAGGTTCTCCACTGTGCTGCGTAAAACTAGCTCACAGGGCCCGGGGAACTCTAAGCATCCTGACTGTTGACGCTGAAGAGATGACAGAGGACCAAGTTGAGTCCAACACCCACCTCAGCAACACCCACACCAGCAACAACACCCACACCAGCAACAACACCCACACCAACAACACCCACACCAGCAACAACACCCATCTCAGCAACACCCACACCAGCAACAACACCCACACCAGCAACAACACCCACCTCAGCAACACCCATACCAGCAACACCCACACCAGCAACAACACCCACACCAGCAACAACACCCACACCAGCAACAACACCCACCTCAGCAATACCCACACCAGCAACACCCACATCAGGCAGCTCACAGTATCTGCCACTCCAGCTTCAGGGGATAAGATGCTTCCTGCTCTAACACGCGCTCACACACGCGTTGCCTGGTGTGGTGGCGCACACCTTTAACCTCAGCACTTGGGCAGCAGAGGCAGGCAGAGGCAGGCAAAAATCTCTCAGTTTGAGGGTAGCCTGGTCTACATAGTTTCAGGACTATATAGTGAGACTCCTTTTCAAACAAAACAAATAACTATTGCTATTTTTTTTTTTTAAATGCCTTTGTCCCTTCCCTAGCATCCATAAGTCAGGTGTAGTAATGTAGACATGAAATTCCAGCAACAGTCAGGAATGTCAAAAGGTCAAGGCCATCCTCTGCTACAAAGTGAGTGTGAGGCCAGCCTGGGCTACATATAATTCTGACTCATTAAAAAATATCTGTTGCCAGGTATGGTGTTATACATCTGCAATCCTTTGGCACGGAGAGGCCAAGGGGAAAGGAATTTGAGTTCTAGGTCAGCCTGGGTAATACAGTAAGCCCTTGCGTAAAAAAAAAAAAAAAAAGCCAGGGAACAGACTGGAAGGAAGAGTGTAGTTCAGTGGTAGAACCCACACAGCCTTTGCAAGTCTGAAGCACAGAAAGGTAAGGCTAGATTCGGAGCAAGCTGTGGTGTGGCTCGTGTCTGTAATCTCAGCATTTGGGCACTGAAGCAGGGGGTCCGGTCTGCCTGTAACTTGTTACAGCACGGGCATAAGCAGGCAAGCAACTCTAAGTCTGACCTGAAGGACTGGGGTGGGTGAGTGGGCACAGGAGTGTGTGGCGAGCGGGACACAATCAAACCCCTTCTCTCATTTGCTTAAAAAAGCGTGTGCATGCACAAGTGTGTACATGTGTGTGCAAGTGACTGAGGAAACAGAGGAGGGTGTTGGATCCCTAAAGCTAGAGTTTCAGGGCTTGTGAGCCACCCGAGGGTGCTGGGAAGCAGACTTCAGTCCTCTGGAAGGGCGGTAGCAGCTCTTAGCCACTGAGCCATCTCTTCAGCCCCTCTCTTTTTAATTCTTACTACATTTTTATACAGTGTGTGTGTGTGTGTGTGTGTGTGTGTGTGTGTGCATTCATGAGACTGAGGGCATGTACAGGTCAGAGTGATGCTCTCAGGAGTTGGTTCTCTCCTTCCACCCTGTGAATCCGGAGGGCCAAACTCAGGCTGTCAGGCTTGATGACAGGCCACCTTGACCAGCGTTGTTTGTGGATTCCTCTCCCCGACCCCAGTTCACGAGGCGGACGTGGGACCAGTGACTCTTAAGAACTTCCCGACTGTGAAGACAATACAGCAGGCAGGACCCACCTCCGCGGATTGTGACGGGGATAAACGGGGATAAACGGTAAGTTCAGCTCACCAGCTCAGCACCCGGCTCCCGAGGCATCCCGAGGGCATGTGACTGTCTACCGTCTACCTCTACAGATCTACGCGCGCAAGGCCCCATTTCCCCCCGTCGTTCCCGGCGCTATTAATTTCACTTCCCACTTACTATTTTCGGCACTTCAGAGGAGGAGTCTGTGGCTTTCTAGCAATTCTGGATATTATGGTGTTCTCTCTCACCTCTCACGGGGCTTCAAGGCTCATAAACCTCCCCCTCCCGGCTTGCTGCCTTAATCCAGGAAATTTGGGAGGCAGTGCTGTTCCATCCTGTCCACGCTTGACTGTTGAAGATCCGCCCCCAGCCGCCCCTGGCCCTTTGCTTAAGAGGAGGGTCTTTTTAAGGCTTTCTTTATTTTGTTTTGTTTTGTTTTTCGAGACAGGGTTTTCACTGTGTAGCCCTGGCTGTCCTGTAACTCACTCTGTAGACCAGGCTGGACTCGAACTCAGAAATCCACCTGCCTCTGCCTCCCATCTGCTGGGATTAAAGGCGTGCGCCACCACCGCCGGCGAAGGCTTTGTTTCTGAGTAAGACTCTACCTCCATTTCGCCTGCCCCATGCTTCAGCCTTCTCTCTTGCTCTTGGTATCGGTGAAGATGCCCTCATTCCTTTCTCCCTGCACACTCCAGATTTCACGTTCAGGCTGACCCAGGGAAGGGGCAGGTGGACCACATATATGCTGGGGTAGCCACAGGAAGACCAGGAGAAATGGCTCACTTTACCCTCATTCATTCATTCACATGAGAGTTGAGGTGTTAGAGGCCACTGGTAAGGCTGGGTGTGCATCTGTAATCCGAGCAGTCAGAAACAGGGTTGCTACAAGTTTGAGGCTAGCCTGGTATACACGGCCTGTTCTAGGCTAGTCACCCTGTCTCAGAAAACAAAACAAAAAGCCATGTGTAGCTTTCAAGCCAGACTTGAAAGACAGGCTGCCCCCACAGACATCTTGCTCTAGGTGCCCTGTCTTCCCCAACTCTGGCTGAAGCCCCCTTCCCAAGACCTTTCTTCTTTAACTCTGAGGTGGCCTCAGTCCGCCATTCCCCAAAGCACACCACACATTTGTGTCTCTAAGTGTAAAATTGCCGAATGGACTACACAGAGGCGCTGGGCAGTAGCCATGACACCCTGCCTTCAGCAAGGCCAGAGTCTTTCTCGCTGAGGTGGGTTCAGCTACTCACAAACAAGAATCTTGTCAGGGGTGGGGGTAGGGGAGCTGGAGAGATGGCTCAGCAGTTAAGAGCACTGACTGCTCTTCCAGAGGTCCTGAGTTCAATTCCCAGCAACCACATGGTGGCTCACAACCATCTGTAATGGGACCTGATGCCCTCTTCTGGTGTGTCTGAAGACAGCTACAGTCTACTGTAATATAAATAAAATAAATAAAATCATTTACAAAAAAAAAAAAAAAGAATCTTGTGTGGAAAGTAAGAATGACTTTAGGGAAGACAACAATGAGTGTCCATCCCCCACCTCACCCCCGCCCAGTGCTGCCACAGACAGGAAGCAGTCTCATCTCCTTAAGTCTACAGTGCCCCCTTCAGGAACAGTCAACAGGAAAGGGGGTCACCACCTGGCAGCAGCCTCCTAGGTCTGGACATGTCGGGGGTGAGGGCAAAGGGCCATGCTGGCCAACCCAGGCTGCGCTCTCTCCCTCTTGTCCGTTGTTCTTGGCACTACTGTTCCACCCTCATGCTAAAAGCCTAGAGACAGCTGGCACACGCCTTTAATCCCAGCACTCCAGAGGCAGAGGCTATGCAGATATATTGGGAGTCAGCCTGGGCTACAGAGAGAGAGGGTTTCAGGACAGCCAGGGCTACAACAAAGAAACCTCATCCGGGAGATGATTGGGAGAATCTAGAGACCTTGAAGAAATTGCCCGATGAGACGGTGATTCCGAGCAGAGGGAGCAAGTGTGGCAGGAACAGAGTTTGTTGCGCCCCCCGCTAGATCAGCAAGGAAGACGCAACAAACCGGATCCTTCTCAACAGCCTTTATTGGAAGAGCTCTTTTAGATTTCTGGGAGAGACCTCGAATGCCCAGAATGGGCTGTTTATATACCCTCAGCCCTGGGCGGGGCAAAGCGCATGGAGTGCTCAATTGGTCAATTTGCAGTGCCTTATATGCATACACCTCAGCATACCCTGCCAGGGAGGGGGTGATTGGCCAGGTTCGTGGTACCCTAGTGGTACCTCATTTGCATGCCCCGTTCGGGAGGGGCTGGAGTCAAATTCCAAAGTGCACTGCGCATGCGCACTGCACTGGTAGTCACTACCGGAGCCTAAGCAGCCGCCATCTTGGATTGCCGCTTCAGAGCGGCTGGCGCGCGCCGAGTCAAAGCGGCAGCAGCGCTGTTAGCCGCTTTGAGTCAGAGGTGCTGCTTTACTCAGCCGACAGACCTGTGGCGCCATTCGGCTCCGTTTAGTCAGCCGGCAGGTCTGCGAGTCTGTTTAGTCCGCTGTCAGGTCAGCGGCTTACAGGAGTTGATGGGTTCCTGTTGCACATGCCTTCCTGGGAAGACATGAACAAATGTCTGCTTGCCCAAGATGGGCGACCAACACTTCACCAAGGAGCAGCTCCATCCAAGGCTGAGTGCTGAGCCAGTGATCTCTCTGAGAGCAGACAAGGTGACAACTGAGCTGCCGACTCTCTGAGGAGAAGGCCCCAGCACAGTAAAGACTCATGAAAACTGCACCCAGGAAGTGCTTACTGCTTACACCTCTTGGATGAGTATAGCCGCCCGCGGCCACAAGTCAACTGGGTTCACCTGAAAGGGGGGCTGGGAATGAAAGGGGACAGAGGGCGAGAAGAGATGAAGCCAAGACAAAGTTCTCTGATCGAGGCTCAAAGCTTTAATGTTCAGCTCTCAATTTAAAGGGGAAGACCCAACCCACAACCCCTCCTGGTTTCAGATGGGTGGGATAATCCATAGTCCGTTCCAGGTCTCAAGGCAAGCCCAGGGGCAGTTCTGCTTCTGTGTTCTGGGCAGCCAAGGTAGGTAACTCCACCTAGATCCTATCACTTGACCTTGTTGTGGTAAATAAGGTCTCTCAGGCCTGCTCATGGTGGGGGGAAGGGTACAGATGAGTCCCCTTTAGAGATTTACGTTCTTTTTAGTTATATGGATGTGTCTGTAAGTGCAGCACCCATGGTGGCCAGAAGAGGGCGCTGGATTCCCCTGGAGCTGGAGTTACAGGAGACTGAAATGGACTGGGTTACACGCCTCCTTCCTCCCTCCAGGAGCAGAATGTCTCAGCTGGGGCGTGGAGGGGAAGTGGGCTATATACCGTAGGAACCTGGCTTTTGTCCCCCAGGTATCCTCTTAATGGTTAGGCCTGCTTGCTGTCTGTGTCTACCCTGACCAGTCATTCTCTCCTAAGCCCCCTGTACCTGCCTCTTCCACTCATCTGACCTGGGTGTGTTGAATGATGTCTTTCCCACCAAAGATATAAGTCTACTCCCTAGTCCTGGGTCCTGTCTGGTGACCGGATCTATAAAAGAGATGTTTGTAGATGTGAGGGCTCTGAAAATAGTCCTAGATTATCTTAGGTAATGTGTAGTGATGGTTATCACAGGACACACACGCACACGCGCGCGCACACACACACACACACACACACACACACACGGGGGGGGCAGGAAGCTGGCATCTTGATATTAAACTCCTAGCCTCTCAAACTTAGAATACGTATGTGTTGTTTTAAGACATTTGACTCCAAGGGATGGAAACAGCACCTTGAGAGATCAAAGCCTTTCCTGAACACTCTCTGAGCAGCAAGGACAGGTGCCATACTTCTTGGGACACTGGCTCCCTCTGCCTTGCTGGCCCCACCCTGTTCTTTCTGCTGCCTCCTGGGATTGGATATTTCTATTGATTCTGACTTCTAAGCATTAGTGGTCTTGTCTGGGCCTTCCCAAGACCCCTGTTAAGATCACCCACATAACCACTCTGAAGATTCCGACCACCAGCTGTGGTCTCTGGAAGCCAGCACAGCAGGGGTTTAGAAAAGAATAACCCAGGTGGTGGTGCATACATTTAATCCCAGCATTCAGAAGGCAGGCAGAGGCAACAGAGCTCTGTGAGTTCAAGGCCAGCCTGGTCTACAGAGTGAGTTTCAGTTCCAGGGCTATACAAAGGGTGAGGAGAGAGAGAGAGAGAGAGAGAGAGAGAGAGAGAGAGAGAGAGAGAAAGTTTCAGGCTAGCCTGGGCTACATGAGCCTCTGTGGCACAGTTCCTAAACTCAAGCTACACATTCTGCCTCTCTACCACAGCAACCAGTGGCCCCTGACCAGATGCAAGCCCTGCAAGTACCCAATGGCGAAACCCAGGCCCCTGGGCCTGCACACATCTACTGGGCCTCTCTGGTGAGACTGGGCTATCTCGACTCTGCTGGGATGTCTCTGTGGAAACCCAGCAGGACCTTCTCCTTGGATTTTGGTCACAGGATTGGCAGAAAACCACCCATGGAAAACCAGTTTTTGTCACCTTTTTTTTTTTTTTTTAAAGATTTATTTATTTTATGTATGAAGTACACTGTTGCTGTCTTCAGACACACCAGAAGGGGGCATCAGATCCCATTACAGATGGTTGTGAGTCACCATGTGGTTGCTGGGAATTGAACTCAGGACCTCTGGAAGAACAGTCAGTGCTCTTAACCACTGAGCCATGTCTCCAGCCCCCGTCACCTGCTTTTATCAAGAAAGCATTCTGGGAACCCAGACCCGATCTTTCCTGTCCATGCTGTCTGTGGCTGCCCTCAGACCTCAGGAGCAGAGCTGAACAGCTACTGCCCAGGAGTAAACAGCCTAATGTGCTCGCTCTGTGGCCCTGGAGGAGGCAGCTTGCCAGGGTGAGTCAGCTCGAGGGGAAGGCTCTCCCATCACCAGCATGCTGAGGAGGGGTCCTTTTCTTCATTCCAGACCTTATTCACTTGGGGCTTGAACCTGCATGACTTCTGCTGTTTCAAGGTGGGTTTTGTTAGTGGAGTCTTTATGGTGCCTCCCTGCTTGTTCTGTTGTTCCGGCTGTGATGATCTCTGAGAGCCCAGTAACAATCCCACTTCGGCTTTCCCACACCCCTGAAACTTGTCAGGATGTGACATGGACCTCTGGGTGCCCACACCACTCGGAAACACCCATGCCCAGGGAAAAGGGCTGTGTACACTCAGTACCTAGGAAGCATCTCTCGATGTGAGGTGCACGGTGGATAGAAGGTTGTTAGGATACAAGCCCTTTACACGCCTCACACAGCTTCTAGGAGACCGAACATTCTGCAAGGAGAGCTACCCATCTTGTGGTCGTGTGTCTGTGCGCCACATGTATGCAGTACCCACAGAGGCCAGTAGAGGGCGACATCACAACTGGAACTGAACTTAGAGAAAGTCCTTACCCATCACGTGGTGCTGTTATTCGAACCCATGCCCTCTGGAAGAGCAGTACTTTCAGTCACTGAACTATCCTCAGGCACCCCTCCCCCATTCTCGTTTTCTTCTTTCAGCAGTAACTTTTTGATGGTCAGTAACAGTGTCCTCTCTGTATGCTCTCTTCCATTCATGTTCTGTTTGATATAAGGAAAAGACCTCCCCGACCCAGGCCCTTCCACACCTGCCGCATCCCCCATGTTTTCCCTGCTGTGCATGCTGCTTCCACATTCTGAGCCCAGGGCTAGCTCCTGAGCCATGTTTTCTCAAACCAGGGAACTGCTGTGCTGTGGACAGACAGGACTACACAACAAGGTTCCCTGCTCGCTCCCTGCAGAGCTCCGAGGCACCAGCATGAGGTCACGTGTTCGGAAGACAGTCTATTTCCAGCAGTGATTTCTCACACATCTTCCATCTTCAAAGCCTTCAAAGGAAGCCGTCCTCTAAGCTGCAGCAAAGGGTGCTGGGAACCACTTGGCACTATAGATGTTCTGAGAAGCTGTTAAGGTGGGGATCCCATGCTAACTTGGGGTTGCCTCTGATCTCTTAGGATGGAGAACAGTCATTTGGTGCTCGCTCAGGACCAGCCTTGAGTCCCATTGTGTTCAGAACAGAGAGAAGTGGGGCCAGACAGGACATGCCAGAACCCCAGAGACTTGGGAGGCTGAGGCAGGGGACTGGAAAATTCTTGGCTAGCCTGAGGTACAAAGAAAGTTTATACCTAATGTGGTCAATTTAGCAAGACTTTGTCTCAAAATAAATAGAAAGGGCTTGGGGCTGGAGAGATGGCTCAGCGTGGTTAAGAGCACTGACTGCTCTTCCAGAGGTCCTGAGTTCAATTCCCAGCAACCACATGATGGCTCACAACCATCTGTAATGGGATCCGATGCCCTCTTCTGGTGTGTCTGAAGAGCTACAGTGTATTCATACATATAAAATAAATAAATCTTTTTTTTTTTTTTTTTTTAAAAAGAAAGGGCTCGCTGGGCGGTGGTGGCGCACGCCTTTAATCCCAGTACTCGGGAGGCAGAGGCAGGCGGATTTCTGAGTTCGAGGCTAGCCTGGTCTACAGAGTGAGTTCCAGGACAGCCAGGACTACACAGAGAAACCCTGTCTCAAAAAACCAAAAAAATAAATAAATAAATAAAATAAAATAAAAGAAAGGGCTCAGTGGGGAGGGGGTTGGGCGAGGTTGGGGGTGTGTCTCAGCGTAGAGCATACTGGGGAGCAGAAGAGGACACTGGATCCCCGAAACTGGAATTACAAACAGTAGTAAGCCACTGTGTAGTGTGGGTGCTGAGCCATTTCTCCAGCCCCACAAATGTTTGCTTTGAGAGAAGCTGACTTCGCTCCCTTCTATTCCTGCCTAGAATGTGAGTACCGGGAGGCCGCCGCGGTAGCCATTTTCAGTGCAGGATGTGACAGGAGGATGGCGATGAGGAAACAGGAGCTCGGAACCAGGGAGCTGCCTGCCGCTGCCCACACTAGACTTCTTCAATACAAGGGAAGAACCTCCACCCTGGGCATCGACTACTGAAGAGCCCCGCAGACTGAACCGGCTTCTGGATGGTAACCACTAGGAGATGGAATCTTTTCCCCATGTTCCTAAGTCAGATCCACAAGTGTCCTCATAAAGGAGAATTCAGATGCAATTCTGTTAGCTGGGCGTGCTTCCTGACAGGACAGCTGACAGCCAAAGTGTATTGGTCTCACGTTATTAAACATTCCTGTTTATGTAACATCCCCCCCCCCCTCCTAATTTTAGGTAAACCTGGACATATTTTTCATCCGTTCAGAGCTCAGTTATTTAAGATGTCCTAATGAGTCACACCACACTTATATTAACTTCTTCAGAGACATCATGCTTTTAAACTTTGTTTATTTCTAACCGCACCTTATGTCCCCACACTGCCAGCCATTCCTCATCCCTCAGCATATGCAGTGTTTAAAGCTCTTCTCGGGGTTAACACAGCTAAACCCTGGGAACAGTCTGCCCAGGCAGATTGAGTAGAAGACACTCCACTGTATTTTTAGAAACACTTCCAAAGATTATTCCTCTAGAACAATGTAACAGCTTGACATGGTGACTTATGTCTGTAGGCACCTGGGAGGCCGAGGCAGAAGGATTGCCAAGAATCTGAGAGTAGCTTGGCCTACATAGTGAGTTTCAGGCCACCCAGAGCTACCGTGAAAGACAACGTCTATAAATAAATAAATAAGTCAAAAACAAAAGAAAAATGTATCAGGAGAAAGGGGCCCAGGGTGGAACTCAACGGCAGAACAGGTGCTTAGTCTTTGCAGGCTCTTGAATTCCCCAGTACCATTCTCTTAAAAAAGAGCAGATGCAGCTGGTCTTTGCTACTTTGTGGGTTCTCCTTTTCCCACCCTTTATCCCCTCCCAGTTTCACTCCCTATCACTAGGTAGGAGAGAGGGGAGGGGAGGGGAAGGGAAAGAGGGGGAAGGAAGGGGAAAAGAGGGGAGGGGAGATCCCTGGATCTAATTTCTTACCTTTTGTTTCTTCTTTGACCACGGCTGCTAACAAACCCCAACCAACCTCCTCTGAAAGAACAAAACACCCTACCCTTCCTCTTGGGGCTCTAGCTAAAAAGTTCCCAGAATTCCAAATGTCACACAATCACAGAAACTATCTGCAGCTGGCAAACCCATTGCTTCTGCTAGAGCACAAGGCAAATCACTGTCAGCTGCTTCCGACAGTCGGACAGTGGAAGCTGCCCAACCTCCCACACCTGGGATTAAAATGAAAGCACTGGAACTCACTCTGTAGACCAGGCTAGCCTCGAACTCAGAAATCCGCCTGCCTCTGCCTCCCAAGTGCTGAGATTAAAGGCGTGTGTGCTCCACCACCACCCGGCTGTTTTCTTTTTTCTTTTATTTTTTAAAGGAAACAAAATTCCAAAATAGTCATTACAAGCAAAGGTGCAGGGCAGAGAGAGTTGAGAGGTTAAGAGCTCTGCTCTTCTATAGGACCCAGGTTCGCTTCCCAACACCCACATCATGCTCACAGCTGTCTGTAAATTCAGTTCCAGGGGATGTGATGCCCTCCTCAGGCCTCAGAAGACATCAAGAAAACATGTGCTGCAGGCCAGGCATCCATACATATAAAAAAAAATAATTTAAAAAAATTCTAAAAAGATCAGGGCTGGTGAGGTTGCTCAGTGGGTGAAGACACGTGCTACCAAGCTTCGAGAAAGGGTCTCACTGCGTAGCTCTGGCTGGCCTGGAACTGGATATGTAGACCAGCCAGGCCTCAATGGTGCCTACTGGGTGCTGGGATTAAAGGCGTGCAGCCCCATTTTTGGCAAGACCGGAGTTTGAGCCAAAGAATCCTCCTGTTGGGAGATGAGACCTCATTCCTACAAATGTTCTTTGTATGGCATGTGTGTGCAAAGGGATATGTATGTGTGCATGAGTGTGTGTGACTGTGAGCATGTGCACACACACACACACACACACACACACACACTGAAGAAAAATTCGGCTCAGTAAGGGGACCTTCACTACTGCAATTAGTCAACCTGACACTAGAGATCATGGCCAGTGCCATGGCTATTCTTGGTTGTCAACTTGACTACATCTGGAATTAACTAAAACTCAACAATGGGGCATAACTTTGAGGGATTTTTGCCTAACTTTAAAGTGCGAAGAGCCACTTGTAATCTGGATCTTTGAGGTGAGAGGAAACGCCTTTATCCAGACCTTCAGAGATGGGGAGACCGGAGACCTGCCTCTAACCTGGCCCACACCTTCTGCTGGAAACCTATACAGACATGGAAGAAGGAAGTTTGGTCTTTGCCTGCAGGCTGTCCCTCTCCATAGCACGTCAGTTCCTTCACTGGTACTAGGGCCTTCTTCTTCAGGGGATTTTGGCATATACTGAAGACAAGCCGAGACCTCCAGCCTTGTGCACTGAGCAGCCATTGGGTTCCAGGACACTTATTGGTAGACAGCCATTGTTGGATTAGCCTGTAAGTCATCCTAATAAATCCTCTGTCTATTAAAAAAACCTCATTCTGTAAGTTCTGTTACTCTAGAGACCCCTGACTGATACACAGACCCTCGTTGTCCTGATAACAAAGGTCGAAGTCTAGCACTACCCAGATAGCCTTCAAGACTCAGCGCAAAATGGAGGACTTCCTTTACAAGCAGGGCTTCCCCTCTCTGACCTTAACCCCACACACCTCTACCTGCGGAATGTCACATGGCCTTGGTTAAGGTTGCAGGTTCAACTTCCTTCCCACCCCCCCCCCCATAAGAACCCAGTCAGCTCACACCTGAGCTTCCTGAAATGCCTCCTGTGCTAAAGAGGCATCTCTGTATCTCACACCTTCATCCAAAGACCTTTGCCCATCCTGGATATTCTGACTCCCATCCCCAAAATTATATAATCCTTGAATCACCCCAAGTATCTGCCTCCCCAAAGCTGGACCTTGTGTTGTCATTAAAGTACACTAACCCCTGCCCCCCATCCCATCCTCAAACCATCTGTCCATAGTCTCTGCTTCATTTGCCCTTGTGGACTGATTCTCACTGACAACTCCCTGGGGCCAGAAAGGGTCACATACCCTCACTTGTGTGTGTGTGTGTGTGTGTGTGTGTGTGTGTGTGTGTGTGTGTGTTGAAAGAAGGTCTCCTTACACAGTCCTGGATGTCCTGTAACTCACTATGTGACCAGAATGGCCTCGAACTCAGAGATTCACTTGCCTCTGCCTTCTGGGTGCTGTGATTAAAGGTATGTACCACTATGTCCAGTTGTTTTTATTTATTATTTTCATTTGTACATATGGGCATGGGGGGCGGGGGGCGGAGACCAGAAGAAAATGTAGGATTCCCTGGAGCTGGAGCTATAGGCAGCTGTGAGCCGGTTCGTGTGTATTGTCAGACTTTCGGGACCTGACAGTACCCAGTGAAGACAGAGACTTACTGTTATTTATTAAAGCCCAGGCCTTAGCTGGTTACCTCCCAACCAGCTTGTATAACGCAATTGACCCGTCTACACTAGTCCACGCTTGCCCATGGCCTGCTACCTCTCACTATCTCCTGGTATGTCCCACTTCCTCCTCTGTGTCTGGCTAGCAAATCCCTCTCGATTCTTCCCACAGTTCCAATCTCTGTCTGGATGTTCCAACTTTCCTCTCCGGCTCTGCTATAAGCCGTCGGCTTTTTATCAAACCAATCTGAAGATGACGGAGAAGAATATTTGCAAAATATGATGCAGGCGCTGAGCAATTAGAATAACAATACCAAAGACCAGATAGTACTGAACACTCTGCTGGTACAGAAATCAACATTTGAATAATACAAAAACAACCTTTAAACAGCGCACTAGAGGGTGATCCCGTCACGCGTGGGTGCTGGGAACTGAATGAACACTTCGAAAGACCAGTGAGCGTTCCGAACTTCAGAGCCGTGTCTCCTGCCACTAGAGAGCAGGTTACCTGGGCAGTTCCGGCAGCCTCTTAGCAACTTCATGCTCAAAGAAGAAACAAGAAGAAAGAAATTAGATCTAAGGTCTCTGTCTCCCCCTCCCCAACTCCCCATCCTTCTTTCTCTTCTATCTAGTGCTAGGCGGTGAAATTGAGGGATAAAGGGTGGGAAAAAGAAGCCATTTTACCCGCTTTGGACACCCCGGAGACCACGCCCCGAGGCCACGCCCCCGTGGCTTCTTTCTGTGATGGCCCAACCCATTCTTCCCCCTAGGGCATCTCAGAGGCTCAAGTTTGAAGTGTGTGTGTGTGTGTGTGTGTGTGTGTGTGTGTGTGTGTGTGTACACGCGCGCACTCAAATGCTATCGTGATTAGAGGATTCTTTATGGGGGTCAATTCTCTCTTAATATGGATTCTGGGGATCAAACTTAGTTCGTCAGGCTTGGTGGCAAGCACCTTTCCCTACGAATCAGAATCATCCCATGCTCCTTGTTTTTTACATGTTTAGGCGGGCACTGCATTATAGAGCTGTAGGCTACTGGGAGCCAAGTGAAATGGCGGCACTGTAGCATTGTTGGTAGAGTGGCTGCTCACATTACACAAAGCCTGGATCTGATTTTCAGAATCCTGTAAGACTAGGCAAGATTGTGTATGACTGTGCTCCCAGCACCCAGGAGGTAGAGGCTGAGGACTGTGCTCCCAGCACCCAGGAGGGGGAAACTGAGTTCGATCTTGGAAAAAAAAATCATTCTGCAAAATCTGACGATGCTCCACCTCAGCTATTCACTCACCAATAGTACACTGCGCTAGGCGGTTTGCCAAGTGAATACTGAGGTGATACAAAGAAACAGAAAAGACACTGGGAAGGTTACACTCAAGAAGCAGCCTGTGCAGAGTTCAGGTGTCAGACCAGTTGGTGATGAGCTGGGTGGGAGAGAGGTGAATCAGCCTGAAGGGGCTCTGGCAGGCCTCGCCCTTCTCCCCCATTCCCTGTGCCCTGATAAAAACCCTTAGCTTATATCCCTAATGTCAGCCCCCAAGGTCTATTCCCTTACTGGGCCACTTCCTCCTCCTGAGGCTGACTACCAAGGTCTGGCCATCAAAGTATTGAAGTGAAGAAATCAGAAGCCCCCTTTGGCTCACCTAATTATTATGCCCACTTAAATAAAACACCTCATCCTAACATGGAGTTTCCCCTTTCACCTTTATAAACTGCCATTTTCTTATGTGTCAAAGCTGTCTTGTCTCTATCCGGAGACAATTCTTTGCACCCACTGTGGGACAAATACCCCTTCTTCCTCTCTCCCTTGTCCTCTTTTCTTCCTTCCCCACCTCCCTCATCTCCTGCCTTTGTCCCTTATCCCTGCAGTGTTCCTCTGGGGCAAACAGGTCTCCTTTGTGCTGAGAACTTGCTCTTAGAGCTCCTGACTGAAACCTTTCCTTTCAGAGCCCATTCATCTGCCCTCCCTAAGGGTCCATCTTGGATGGACATTGAGACGAAGCTCTTACTGGACCCCGCCCAACACACAGCCTATCACTCAGCTGCTGACTCCTGGTGTTTGGACCAATCAGAAACCTCTGAGTTCTCCGGTCCTCCTCGCGGGGTAACTATGTGAGACAACTTGCAGAATGATTTTACTTACTTGCCAGATAGACTTCCCATAAATTGGCATGCTGGTTAATTTTAACAGCTTGGAAGTTACATAAACGTCCAACAATAGAGAATCGGTTAAGAATAAAATTCATTATAGTGCCTAAGTATAATGTAAAACTACGTAAAGAACACTAAAAAAAAGTCTTCTCGCTGGGTGTGGTGCCGCACGCCTATGATCTGGGTACTCAGGTAACAGGTGCATAGGACTGAAGAGCTCAAGGCTAGCCTGGGCTACATAATGAGCTCCAGGACAGGCTGACCTATAGAGTGAGAGCTTGTTTAAAGAAGTGTGATGTGTTTATAAAAAGACAAAGAGATATAGAATATGTTCTATGGGTGTGTGGTGAGGTATGGGGGAAGGGGATGTCTCAGCGAGGCCCATGCCGAGGCATCCTATCCCCCTGAGGGACCAACCACACAATGGTATAGTATAGAATAGAGTTTATGTCTATTCAGGGCATGGGGAGGGGAGCCAGGAGGGTAGCAGAGGCAGAGAAAGGGAGAGAGAGAACGAGAGAGAGAGAGAGAGAGAGAGAGAGAGAGAGAGAGAGGTAGAGGAGAGAAGCAAGAGGCAAGACAGCAGGAGGTGAAGAGAGAGCAAGTGAAGGAGGAGGCAAGCAGCCCATTTTATAGTGGGCCAGGCCTACCTGGCTGTTGCCAGGTAACTGTGGGGTGGAGTTTAGACAGAATGCTAACAAAGTGAGCCAGGCATGGTGGTGCACACCTTTAATCCCAGCACTTGTGATGCAGAGGCCAATGGCTCTCAGTGAGTTTGAGGCCAGCCTGGTCTTCTACAGGGCAAGCTCCAGGATAACCAGGGCCACACAAAGAGAGCCTGTGTCTAAAAGCCAAAATAACAAGATAAAAGTGAAACGGTGGATTTTGCCAAAAGAAAATGTCCCAGAAGGAAGGTGGTTTTGCCTTTGGAGACAGCACAGTGCCTTAGTATAGGCTCAGTTCTGTCACCAAACACCCAACAGAAGCAACCTGGGAAAGGCTAATTCTGGATCATGGTTCGAGAGATGCAGCCCACCCTGGCAGTGAGATGGGCTCACCACCACAGCAGGTGCCACGTGAGGAAGCAGGTCACACCAGGAAGTAGAGCTCTGGGGCAGGAAGTAGAGCCTGCCTGCCCATCATCCTGAAGCCCCACCCACTCCCCCGGGTCGCCAGCTAGACCTCATGTTCGCATGGTTCCACAACAGACTGAAACAGCGCCACCCGCTAGAAATAGGAACTTGTGGTCCGGAGACTTTAAGAACATACAGGCACAATATGTGGTGGGGGCGGGGAGGGGAGATTTGCAGCTCAAGACACAAGACTAGGCGGCAAAACAGGAAGGAAGGAGCATGCTTGTCATCCATGTGCAGGACATGCATGTGCTCGTGTGTGTGTGTGTGTGTGTGTGTGTGTGTGTGTTTGATGGGGTCTCCTGTCACCCAGGGTGCCTCCAACTTATACGTAGCTAAGGATAGCCTTGAATTGCTGATCCTTCCCCATGCTGGTTGTTATGGCTTACTGCAGAAAGCCGGGTCAGTAGAGAGAAGCTGATGTGAGTAGCGAGCGGTCTTAGGAAAGACCCTAACGACCTTGGGCAGCTCTGACTGGTGTCAGAGTCGGGGCACTGCGTTATCAACAGAGCACTATTTACTGTATTTTTAAAGCTTATTTTATTTTAAAATATGTGCGCATGTGAGCGCAGACACCCTCAGAGGCCAGAAGAGGGAGTCAGATTCCCTGGAGCTGGCATTACAGGCAGCTGTGAACCCCCTGATGTGCGTGCAGGGAGCTGAAGTCAGGGCCTCTGAGTAACAACCGCTCTTAACAGCAGCGGATTCTCCACACTCACAGAGGAGTCTTGAGGGGACAGAGAGCTTTTGATTCTGAAGGATGAAAGGGGTCCGACCCGTAAGGATCAGTTCGGAGTGAGAGGAGGCGATCTCACGTCACGTGATTTAGCCCACGGGCCAAGAGTCACAAGGCAAGAGAGCAGGAGACAAAAGTCAAGTTATAATTCGAGGTTGTCCTCCGTCTAAGTGTCAGGGAGGCTGGGCTTGCTCACAGCTGCAAGTGGGAGGGAGATGACTGAGCTCCCGGAGAGCTGCGAGCTCATTTGTCAACCCTGTCCCAGCAGAGGCTGCCAGAGGGCGGGGCCTGATTTCTGAGAGAGAAAAGGTCTGTGGTCCAACAGGGAAACTACAGGCAGGCAACCACCTCTGTGCCCAGAATATTCTATTTTTGAGACAGCATTAAATGCTGCGGTCCAGGCTGGGCTGGGATTTACAATCCTCCTCAGTCTCTTCTTTCAATCACTTGCTTCCCTCCCTCTCCTTCCTTCCTTCCTTCCTTCCTTCCTTCCTGTTTATGATACGCCCAGCTTTCTATTTAAAGCTTTGTTTATTTCTGCCTGTGGGTATCTGCATGTGTGTGATCATGCCTGAGCCGGCCAGAAGAGTGTGTTAGAGTCCCTGGAGCTGGAGTTACAGGTAGTTGTAAGACATCATGTGGGTGCTGGGAGCCCAACCCAGGTCCTCTGCAAGGATGAGTGCTCTCAGCCATCTGTCCTGCTGCTGGTGGGCACTGTAAACCCAGCAGGTTATAGGGAGATCCTGGGAGTGCACCAGCCTTCACCTTCTTCCCAGGCCTTAGCGTGCCATTGTTACTGAACATCTTCCTCCTCCTCATCATCATCATCCTCTTCCTCCTCCTCCTCTTTTTTTGAGAAATACTTTGTCGCCGGGCGGTGGTGGCGCACGCCTTTAATCCCAGCACTTGGGAGGCAGAGACAGGTGGATTTCTGAGTTCGAGGCCAGCCTGGTCTACAAAGTGAGTTCCAGGACAGCCAGGACTACACAGAGAAACCCTGTCTCGAAAAACAAACAAACAAACAAACAAAAAAAAAAAAAAAAAAAAAAAGAGATATACTTTGTCAGCAAGGCTGGCCTTGAACTCATGATCTTCCTGCCTCACTCCCCAACGCTGAGATTACAAACTAGGATTTACGAATGTACCCTGACCTGCTCTGTACTGAGAGTTCTGAGACTGAGGTGAGCCCCTTTTGCGACCTGACCTGCCACTCACATAAACTGGGGTGCACTGTGTAGCTCTCTTGGGAAGGATCTAAAGTAGCCAGAGGTGGCTGGAGGGCTCTTGTCAGGGGCTGATAAGGGGGAGGAGGCCTGTGGAGGCTTGAATGAGGATAGCCCCCCATGGGCTGATGGATTAGCAGTGTGGCCTCCTCACTGGCCTGGGCTAGCATTCTCGGGGAGCTCCCCCTCAGCCTCCTGTTTATGGATGAGATGTGAGCACTCAGCTACTGCTCCAGTCCCACACCGGCTGCCTGCCTGATGCTATGTTCCCTTGACACGACTCTCATGGACTCTAGTGTTATGACTCCCAGAGGAAACGGTTGCTTTTGAGTCACCTTGGTCATGGTGGTTAGTCCTGGCACTAGAACAGTGACTAAGACAGGGGCTGTTGTGTGTTCAAATGGGTTAAAGGGACAGGCTTCAAGGTGAGTCCCCCAGGTCACTGTATTAGAGCGTTGATATTAATTAACGTGAGAGCAAGCACTTCAGAAAATCCATAGAGAGGTGTGGTGGCTTATACCTGTCACCTCAGTGTCTGGAAACCTGAGGCTGAAGGATCGCCATGAGTTTCTGGAATAGTTTAGGTTACTGTGTGAGACCACGTCTTGACCAAAAATAAGTAGGCTGGGTTTCGTGTCCCAGCTCTTTGGGTCTCTTGTGCCACCCCCTGCGTCTATTCCTGGGTACCTTGGGTGAGAAGCTGAAGGTAGGACCAGGAGTTCCACACCAGCTTCGGCTATGTAATCAGCTCACAGCCAGACTGAGAAGCACGAATCCCTGTCATGTAGGATGCGACGACGGTGATGATGATGATGACGATGGTGGACCGTCTAGCTTTGTCCTAATAGAAATTCACCACTGTATTAACAACACTTCGTGAGTTCCATTCCGATGGCTGAGGAAGAAACTGAGGCAGGAGAGGAAGGAAAAATGTGGAAGATGGGGAAGAGAAAGCCACCCAAACAGTAACAAAGAGACTCTTACAAACAAGGCCTTTTAACCCCTGCACTGTGGGAGCACTGGGAGGCAGAGGCAGGTGGGTTTTTGTGAGTTCAAGGCTAGCCTGGTCTAGGTAGAGAACTCCATGACAGCCAGGCCGACAGACTAAGAATCCTGTCGAGGGCTGATATGCTCAGTGGATAGAGGTGCTAGCTGCAGAAACTGCACTCCGTTCTCAGATACCAAGTCACGGAAGGAGAGGCGTCCGTCCTTTGACCTCCACGCGTCTTGGCAGCACATACGTCTCCCCTATAGGTGAATATGTATAATAACTTTTATTCAATCCTTTGGAGAAGACGACTTTAAAACCATCGAAGTCATATAAGTAGCTATTGGTGTGACATTTTAAAAGGATTGTTTCTCAGGGCTGGACAGATGGCTCAGAGATGAAGGGCACTTGCTAATCTTGGGAAGAACTTCTATTGGGGTTCCCAGCACCCATGCTGGGCAGTTTAGAGCCAGTTCCATGGGATCCGATGCCCTCTACACTCATTCACACACACACACACACACACACACACACACACACATACACACGCTCATACACACACACACACATACACACGCTCATAACACACATACACGCTCATACATTCACACACACACACGCTCATACACACACATACACACACACATACACACATGCTCATACACACACACACACGCTCATACACTCACACACACACATACACACACGCTCATACACTCACACACACACTCATACACACACACATACACACACACACGCTCATACACACACACATACACACACACACGCTCATACACTCACACACACACTCATACACACACACATACACACACACACGCTCATACACACATACACACACACATGCTCATACACACACACATACACACATGCTCATACACACACACACACACACACACTCATACATACTTAAATTTTAAAAAATCCAACCATAGTCGGGTGTGATGAATCATGCCTTTAATCCCATCCCTCAGGAGGCAGGAACTGACAGGTCTCTATGAGTTCAAGGTCAGCCTAGTGTGCATAGCTACCTGCGGTCCAGCCTAGGCTACACAGTGAGCACCACCACCATCACTAACAAAGACCAACAGTGAAGACAGCCAGGGACCTAGCCTATACAGCTGAATGCTGTTCTTATTTTTTTCTTTTGCTTTTTGTTTGGTTTTGGTCTTTAGAGACAGGGTTTCTTTGTGTAGCCTTGGCTACACTGGAACCAGCACAATAGAGACCAGGCCTCCAACTCAGAGATCTGCCTGCCTCTGCCTCTCCAGGGTGGGGATTAAAGTTGTGTGTCACCACCACCAGGCAACAGTAAAACGGTTTTACTAAAGCTGGGCAGTGGTGGCTCATGCCTTTAGTCCCAGCACTTGGGAGGCAGAGGCAGGTGGATTTCTGAGTTTGAGGCCAGCCTGGTCTACAGAGTGAGTTCCAGGACAGCCAGAGCTACATAGAGAAACCCTATCTCAAAAAAAAAAAAATTGTTTAAAATGGTTTTCTAGTATTCATGAGACCCTGTGTGGAATTCCCCAACACTGAGAAAAAAATCTTGGCAGGTCCTGGTGGACCATGCCTTTAATCTAAGATTCTGTCTCCAAAATAAACAGATTTCCAAGGCAGGACCTGTCTAAAATCTCAAGTCCCAGTACTTAGAGGTAGAGGCAAAAAAAATAAAATAAAATAAAATAAAGAATTCAAGGTCATTCTTTACACAGTAAGTTCAAGGCCATCCCACACCACCTTATATCCTGCTTACACACACACACACACACACACACACACACACACTCACTCTGTCTCATATATGTATATATGTATTCTAGTTAAATGTTAGTCAAGATTGTAAATTTAAAGGCATACTTTCATAAATTCTTCAGTTAATTTGCATATGCTGATGTTCTGTTTAGAATTCTCATACATTTTGTATACCGACATATACATTTGTGTAATAAAAAGAGGCATAACTTGTCTTTTGATTGGTGCTCAGTTAGCCTGTGGGCCAACACATGAATTAGCTTGAACATCACCCATACCATTTACAAACTTAGCTAATTAGGTTCTCGTAAATATTTAAACTATGTTTACAAATTTAACATACTTGATTTTATTTTCCAAGCACAAATCCCTCACGGGACACATTTACAAGTCAAATGAGAAAAAGTTCTGGGCACTGAAACATTTTCAAAGAATTCTATCCTTCAATATTTTAGATGTGAGCTGCACATCTGGAGGTCAGAGCTGCACATCTGGAGGTCACAGGACAGCTTCCAAGAATCCTGGGGTTCCCAGGGGTGGGTCTCAGGGCATCATGCTCCCAGCAGGCGTCTTTACCTACTGCTTGCCCTAATTTATTTATTTATTTATTTATTTATTTATTTATTTATTGTTTTTTTGAGACAGGGTTTTTCTGTGTAGTCCTGTAGTCCTGGAACTCACTCTGTAGACCAGGCTGGCCTCGAACTCAGAAATCCGCCGGCCACTACCTCCCAAGTGCTGGGATTAAAGGCGTATGCCACCACTGCCCGGCCTAATTTTATTTTTTAATTATGTGTATGTGTGTGCTTGGTGGTCTGGTATTGCAGATGTCCTTGGAGCCCAGAGAGGGCATTGGATCCAATCGAGTTGGACCTATAGGCTGCTGTAAGCTGCCTTTGGTGGGTACTGGGAACTGAACTCAGATCTCTGCCAGGGCAGTAACTGCTCATAACTGCTGGGTCATCTCTGCAGCTGCGACCTTTTGGTTTTTTCGAAACAGGGACTCTCACCCACCAAGGACTTGCATTAGTATCTAGCTTTTTACCTTTCCAGTCCTTGGACTGGAATCCTCTAAGTATATACAGTATATATATATATCCTTAAGTATATACAGTATATATATATATATATCCTTAAGTATATACAGTATACATTATACATATCCTTGAGTATATACATATATATATCCTTAAGTATATACAGTATACATATCCTTAAGTATATACAGTATATATATCCTTAAGTATATACAGTATATATATCCTTAAGTATATACAGTATACATATCCTTAAGTATATACAGTATACATATCCTTAAGTATATACAGTATACATAGCCTTAAGTATATACAGTATACATAGCCTTAAGTATATACAGTATACATAGCCTTAAGTATATACAGTATACATAGCCTTAAGTATATACAGTATATATATCCTTAAGTATATACAGTATATATATCCTTAAGTATATACAGTATACATATCCTTAAGTATATACAGTATATATATCCTTAAGTATATACAGTATACATATCCTTAAGTATATACAGTATACATAGCCTTAAGTATATACAGTATACATAGCCTTAAGTATATACAGTATACATAGCCTTAAGTATATACAGTATACATAGCCTTAAGTATATACAGTATATATATCCTTAAGTATATACAGTATATATATCCTTAAGTATATACAGTATATATATCCTTAAGTATATACAGTATACATATCCTTAAGTATATACAGTATACATAGCCTTAAGTATATACAGTATACATAGCCTTAAGTATATACAGTATACATAGCCTTAAGTATATACAGTATATATATCCTTAAGTATATACAGTATATATATCCTTAAGTATATACAGTATACATATCCTTAAGTATATACAGTATATATATCCTTAAGTATATGCAGTAGTGGGTGGATATAGCAGACACTGAGAGATCTGGGGAAAAGGAAGAAGTTCTCCAATTAAACTGTTGGGATAGATACCTAATGACCTAAAGTGTGCCCTTTTGTTTTGTTTTTTGAGAGAGTCTCCACGTAGCTCTGGCTGACCTCAAACTCGCTATGTAGCCTCGCTATGAAATCCAGATGTATTTCAAAGAAGGTACAATTTCAGGAGACCCACAAATGTTGAAGCGTAGGAGTACGTGCTCTAGATTTAACCGCGGCACCTGCAGAGTCCATCTGCGCCCAACAGCCTCTCGGCCTATTCCTTAGGCTGTCCCTCCTAACTTCTCGCCCTCTGGTTTGGGCAGCTCCGGAAAGTAACTGGGGGTCAGGTCTGAGGCAACCTCATCTTGTTAGGTGTTGGAGGGGGGCAGAGACGTCAAAGCCCCAAACCTGGGGCTCACCTTTCTTGCAGAAGGAAATTACCGCCTCCTAACCTTTGGTTTCCAAACAGGAGAATGGCTAGAACAAGTTAGCTCCCAGGCCACGCCCACAAATGGGCACGCATGCGCGCGCGCGTGTGAAGCCTAGCCGGCCATGTTGGACTCGGGCAGCCTATCCGTCTTCAGGTTTTCACCTCAACGGGGAAAACCAAAGAGTTGCCTCGACGTTCTGTCCACCTAAATCCGTGGCAGGCATATGCTCGCGAGGCCGGCGACTCTCCCTTCCGTCCTGCCTCCAGGTAAAACCTCGAGCCAGTAACCTTGTGAACCGAGTTCTAGCTCAATGCTAGAACCGAGTTCTAGCTCAATGCTCTTTGCTACCCACGTGACGCTAAAAAGGCACCTGCCTTTCTGGATGGTGGGAGTCTAACGCACCCACCCATCACATATCGTTCCAGCGTCAAAAAGAAGTTCTCAGTATACACCCTGGTACACGGCGCCTTAAGTGTTAGCTTTGAGCTCCGCATGGAGGTTCCAAACATTCCTCCAGCCCCCAGTACCTGTGGGCACACAGAAGGCGAGGGAATGCTGAGAGCCAACCTAGGCCAGTGAGAGTGCAGCTTTACCAGGCCTCTTGGATCGACAGGTCATGTGATGGACTGAGGAGGGTGTCAGAAACACAAACGGGGTGCCCAGGACTGAAGGGAGAAAGGAATCTTTGTGAATTTTGGAACATTTTAACGCCCCCAGCTTGTTATTTTTATCCCCCCGTGGCTGCCTCTCTGTAGGGGCTCCCATACAACATCAAAACTCCTAGGATCAAAAAAGCCCAGCGTGTGTGTGTGTGTGTGTGTGTGTGTGTGTGTGTGTGTGTGTGTGTGTGTATGTGTGTACATAGAGAACGGGGAGCTGGAACATTATGTCCCAGGCAGAGTGTGAAAAAAGGCCTTAAGGGCTGGTGTAGGCTGTGGTTTCTGTAGAGGTAGCCTATGGGATCCCTGAAGTGGTGCGCCTTCCCATTCAGCTCCCCAGCCAAGGGGTCCCTGACTTTCCTTGTGGTTGGAAGCTGCCTGGACAGCAATGAAATAAGAGAGCCGTCTTGAGATGCTCAGTGGACCGCCTGGCAACCGAGTTTGAGTTCCAGATCCCGAATGGTAGAGAGAACTGGTTTCCACTCGATGTCATCAGACTTACACACACATACACACACAGTGGCACATGTGGTCCCGTCATACGTGCGTAGAAAAAGAATTACGTAAGGGGTGAAGAGCCGGTGGGTTCGTCACAAAGGGTTGGCTGGGGTTTGTCCTGGTTTTCCAACCATTTGCGGCTTCCTACTCCAGGACATTTGTAGTGTGTGTGGAGCCGGGATTACACCAGTGTGTCCGGCTTCCCACCGTCTAGCATAGGCGACGTAGCAGAGTGTAAAGATGCCAGGTGAGGTGTTGGGGCATTGCACAGTTTATTTCCAGACACAGAGGGCGAGGTGGGGGATACATCTACCTCCTCCCCTCCCCCCATACATTTGGCTTAATGGAAACTTCTCCCCCCTCACCCCCTATGTTGTGCAAGACAGAGAAAAACACCCCACCCCCCACCCCACCCGAGGAGGACCTAGGCAGACAAGAAGCATATGGGTAAAGGTGGGTTCAAGTATTCACAGGTTCCGGGGGTTTGTGTGTCATGCTGCACCCAGATCCACAGTTGCTTCTGCTGGTGTAGTTCTCTAGCGAGGATACCTCCAAGGGAGTGCCCACCCTTTCCCCTGTCATAGTTGACCAAGTCTGAGGCTCCGAGATCTGTCGAGAAGGCCTCGTCTCCAGTGAGCGGGCAGGCTCACCTGAGGACCCTGGGGAGAGGGCGAGGATCTTTTCCTACCGACTAGGTTGGGAGCAGGGGTCAGGAAGGGACACGGGTTTGGAGGGCCTTGATGGACCCGTTCAGACATCTGTGGTCTGAACTCTCTCACCTCCGCCCTCACTCTGGACTCGGAATCCCTGAGAGTCCAGCCGCCTAGGCAAAATGGATCTGGGTAGGGGGCGGGGGTGGAGGGTGGGGGGTGGGGGTGGGGGGGAGGGGAGAGTGGGCCAGAGGCTGGGAAGTGGAAGATGAGGTGTGTGTGGGGGGGTGTGTGGACGGAGTAGGTCATGTACTCCTACAGCTGGTCCTATGGTCCTATTCTTGGGACCAATGTAGGGAGGGCCAGGACTGTGCTCGGGTCCCTTCTCAAGCTCTGACCTTCCAAAGTAGCAGGATTACTGGGAAACACGGGTTAGAACCACTGGTCCCTACGCCCTCAATGTTCGGGTACAGAGGGAGAAAAGGGGAGGGCTGTATCTAGAGGGTAGTATAAAAACAAAAGTAACTTTCTGGGAAGTGGTGGCCCAGCCTCTTGCCCCCCCCCCCAGGGCATCAGTCAACCCCTCTGAGACAGGATGGGGTTCAGTAGCACCATGCAGTGTTGGGGTGTTCATGCTGCCTTGATGAGCCCTGGGCAGTGGCTTTCCAAAGCAGGGGGCCCCTGTTTGCTAAAGCGTCTTTGCCCTCGGAGGAAGGAGAGGACTGTTGTGGGGGGGGAACGGACCGGGGTAGGGGGAGGTTTAGTCCAGGCAGGTATGTGGCTGGGGCCCCAAAGGGGCTCCCCAGGAGTCATGATTTGAAGAATCTGTGTACCACAAATTGGCCCAACAGAACTACACCAAAAATCACCATTACGCTCAGGATGGGGTTTCTATGCAAATTCAGGGCTGCTACCTGTCAGGGAAAAAAAAATGGGGTGGGTTGTAGTGGCCAGGCAACTGCCCGCTCCCCCCACCCCCATCCCCACCCCCAGCAGGGGGATGTCCCAACCCCAGGCACTTACCCAACCGCCTCTCTGTGCGATCCATCTGGCAATGTAATGGTGCAGTATGATATCAATCAAAAAGCAGGTCACCTGGCCCAGGAAGCCGGTCAAACCACGCTGGTAGACATAGAGGGCCAGACGGTAGCCAAAGCCCAGGAGAGCCACCACACGGCCCCAGCTGATGCCACTCTTAAATAGGCTGTGGGTAAAGAGTTTCTTAAATCACGGAAAGCCTGCCTTGGGGACCCCATCCTCTCCTTCCTCTTCTATCCAGCCTCTTCCTCACCCCACACATGGGAAGCTCCATGGTTGAGCTGCCAGGACAGGTCAGAAAGTCACCCTTGGCCCGGCTGCCCATCAGGAAGAGCCTGGCTTTCTAGGAAAAGAGACAGCCGAGAGGGTGAGGAGCAAGCTGGCTGCCGCTGGTACGGGGCCCAGAGAGGGAAGAGTGAGCAGATAAGGTGACAGGGGGATTACCTGTGCATGCTGCTGCTGGCCTGGCAGCCCGAGGGACAGCAGAGAGAAAAGGACAAAAGAGATTATGACAGATCCCCAAATCACAGGGGCACAGGGTGGGGCCTGAGAACAAGGATGCACTTAAACCTCTGTGCTTAAACCTGTCAGCTGCCTCCATGTCTACTGCCACCTTTAGATCTATCCTGACGCTGACTCCCTGGTGCAAGGAAAGGACAGTGCTTGGTGGTATATGCCTATAATCTAGCACTTGGGAAATAGGGTGATCAAGAGTTCAAAGCCAGCCCGGGCTACGTGAGACCCTATCTCTAAACAAGAGGTGTGGCTCAGTGGTTAACAGCACTGGCTTCTCTTCCAGAGGACCTGGCTTCGATTCCCAGCATCTACATGGTACCTCACAACTGTAAACTCCAGCTCCGGGAGCTGCCTTCTGGCCTCTTCAGGCATCAGACACACAAGTTGGTGCACACACATACTTGCAAGCTAGATACTCACACAGATAAGAAAAAGATCAAACGACAAAAGTCAAGCCAACTCGGATGTGGCTTCAAAGAGGGAACACTGATTTCGGGTTCTTTCCCGTTCCCTAGGGTTCACAGTGGTGGCCTTTGGCAAGCTGGGAGGTTACTGAGTGACCCGCCATCAGGTGGCCTCTTAGATACTATCTGGTTGTAATTGGGCTGACTTTGGTATGTCCCAGCCGGGCTTGGGAACATCTCCATCCCGGGGCACTAGTCATTGGCCCTAGAGCTCCTGAGAGATTCAGGCCTGTATGCAGAAGAGGGTGAGTGAGGGGCAGAGGGGGAGACAGGAAGGGATCATGTGACACTGTTCCCCAGCCCGGGAGCCTGTCTCGTGTACGCGGGGTGGAGTTACGGGCTGGTACCTGGAAGCGATCTTGGTGAAGAGTTCGTAGGCATTCCCAGCTGTGGGCTGAAGCTGTTCCAGTAAATTCTGGAACTCTGTGTCATAGCGCCGGTTAATATCGTCTCCGATGAGAGCGAGCTGCCGACCCACCTGACCCAAGACGCTGTAGGGACGAGCGTCAGTCAGAGAGCGGGAACCGGCTCGTGGCAGAGGGGCCCCGGTGCGGTGGGGGCAGACTTTTACCCTAGCCCTGTCTGAAGGCCCCTGACAGTGGCAAGACTAAGGGCAGGCTTATCCTGAAAGGGACTGCAGTTTGCAGTTGGCGAGAAGCCAGGCTGACAGGGAGTGACCTATAGAGCTCCCAGGACCTGTGCCCTAAGGCTAGAGCTCACCTGTTGGGATCTAGGGGCAAGTTGTCCATCTCGGGGTTCACAGGGGCAGCCGCCCCCTGGGTCTCTTGTTCCTGTTGGTGGAGGTGGAAAACGTAGCTTCTAAAGACCTCCTCTGTGTCCTGGGCAACCTGCTGTTCTGCGGATCAGAGCTGGGAGTCAGCAGGAGCAGGCTGTCCCCAGCACCCTCCGCGGACAGACACACCCCTCCTCGCCCCCTGCCACCCCCCCACCCCGTGTTAGCATTCAGCCCCCTTGAGACTCCTGGCGCTCCTGAGTGAGCTCCAGCCTACAGACCGGGAAACTGAGGCACAGGTGGCCAAGCCATGTATACAGGGTCATGCATGGGAACAGGGAGGAACTATTTGTCTTGGTTGTCAGCTCGGCCAGATGGGTCTGGACTGGTAAGAGTCTCTGGGCAGGTCTGAGTGTGTTTACCAGAACAACAGGAAGTGGGGGGCCTTCCTCACAATGAGCTCACCTTCCAGCTGCAGTGTCACTGCCTGCCCTCCCCAGTGCCTGCCCTCCCCCAGTGCCTGCCCTCCCCCAGTGCCTGCCCTCCCCTCACCTATCCATACTCTCTTCCTGCCTTTCCCCCACCTGTCCACTCACTACCTGCTCCCCCCTACCCCGTGCCCGTCCACCCCAATGCCTGTGGTAAGTGAGTGCATCTCACTGTTACTGCTCTTGCTGTTAGCACCCAGCTGCTTAGGCCCTCTGCCGGGCACTGAGACCCAGGAATCCTCCAGGGCTTTCAGCACCAGACTTCTGTGCCTGTGCCTTCTGACCAAGCAGCTGCTGGGTTCTCGGCCGCCCCAGGCTGTAGATGGACAACTCGGGCCTGTCAGGTATCTAAACCTAACAAGCCCCCTTGTGGTCTCTGGGAAAGGGGCATAAACCTCTTTCAGTCAACAGAATACACTACTTCCTGCTGCTTAAGGTCATTGGGTTCCTTGGGGAAAGGCCTGAAAATCCCACAGCAGTCCAGGGATGGCACACGCAGTGAACCAGCAGCAGCTGCCACAGGCCCTCTTGGGGCTCTCCAGAGTCCCCAAAATTCAACTATCTTCAGCTGACACAAGCCAACCAGTTTCGATTCTGCCCTTCGCAAGAGCCCAGCTAATGACAGCCCAGAACTGGACTGGCTCTGTGGCTTCTTTTTTTGTTTGTTTGTTTGTTTGTTTGTTTGTTTTCAAGACAGGGTTTCTCTGTGTAGCCCTGGCTGTCCTGGAACTCACTCTGTAGAGCAGGCTGGCCTTGAACTCAGAAATCCGCCTGCCTCTGCCTCCTGAGTGCTGGGATTAAAGGCATGCACCACCACTGCCCAACTTCTGGCTTCTTAAAAAGCCCAGAGACGCTCTATGGAGGTTTTCATTTTAATCACAGCTGTGGGATGGGGGCTGCTTCAGATCGTCCACAGCACCTGACTATGAGGGTCCCCTGCTCTAGCGGGTTGTAGCTTGTGTCAGCTGCTCACTGCGTGTGCCATCCCTGGACTGCTGGGGGATTCTCAGGCCTTTCCCCAAGGAACCCAATGACCTTAAGCAGCAGGAAGTAGTGTATTTTGTTGACTGAAAGAGGTTTATGCCCCTTTCCCATCTAACCTTCTTTCTCTCCTACCTAGTGTTGGGGGGTTGGAAGGAATTAGCATGGAAAGGGACGTAGCCCTCTATAGATTACTTCAAACTGGTTAGGGTCGGTGCGTTTCTTGGGACAAGTCCAATCTTCCCTGTTATAATATCCAGCAGTCCGATAGCAAACTCAGCAGCAAGGGGTGGAGTGGGGGCAGCCACCGCAGGCCCTCTCGGAACTCTCGAATTTATAACCTCTCCAGAGCAGCTCGCAAAAATCACGTCTCCCCAGAGTGCAAGACAATCCTAGTTAGCGGCTAGGGACTCAGTGAAATAGTCCCATATCCCACACTTGGGATTAAAATGAAAACATATTCACATAACTCTTTAAAAATGAATTTCGAGATTTATGTTCATACATGTGAGTATTCTATTTGCATGTCTGCCTTCATGACAGAAGAGGGATGGTTGTGAGCCACCATGTGGTTGCTGGGAATTGAACTCAGGACCTCTGGAAGAGCAGCCCGTGTCCTTAACCACTGAGCCACCTCTCCAACCCATATAACTGGGTTTTTAAAGAAACCAAAATTCTCACTGCAGGGCTCCTGAGCTGTCTTGGATGGGAACATGTGGGAAATGGGAGGACCCAAGCTGAAACTGGGGAGTCTTTGGCCCAAAAAGATCAGTCAAAGGAGAATGATTTGTTTTTTCACTGTTTTGAGACAAGGTCTTTCGGCATAGCCTTGGCTATCCTGGAACTCGATAGGTAGACCAGGCTGGTCTACCAATTCACAGAGATCCTCCTGCCTTTGCCTCCCTGGTGCTGGGAATGAAGGCGTGCACTCACAAACACTGTAGGGATGGGTGGTTTTGTTCTGAGACAGGGTCTCATCAGTCAGCCTCACTCGAGCCCAGGCTGACCTGGAATTCATTCTGTAAGACCGACAGACCTGGGATTGCAGATATGGACTACCACACCCAGCTCACACAGACCTGGGATATGAACCCCAAGTCCAGGGACAAGCCTGACCTCCCCACCCTTCCACTTGAGAGAAGACAAAAGGTCAGCCATTTCACTTCCTCTCTGAGGTCTGTGATAAAGTCATTCCCTGTTCACAGACTGAACAGTGAGAAGCCAGGTCACTTCCTCCTTTCTTTCACTTCAGGGATGCAACAGCCAGGTGGGGTTCTTCTGCCTCCTCCTTTCCTCTGCCTGCCCCAGTGCCCTGAGAAGGCTCAACACTATACACGCACATGCACACGCACACCAGTCCCATACTCTTCTGAGTCTTGTGCTTATGAGGTGCTGAGGGGCAGGAGGACCCTTACCAGAAGGGGATGGGGACTCATCGCAGTCCTCCTTCGGAGGACCTGGTCCTTGTCCAGATGCCATTTTTCAGGTCTTGGTGGAGAGTACCTTCACTTGTCACCTGCAGAGACAGGTGAGAGAAAGAAGAAGGTGAAGCAGGGTATGGTGATGTATGACTTTAATCCCAGCACTCAGGAGGCAGAGGCAGGCAGAACTCTTTGAGTTGGAAGCCAGCCTTGTCTACATAGTGAGTTCCAGAGGGGATAGCCAAGGCTATATAGTGAGACCTTGTCTTAGGGGAAAAAAGGGAGACCTCAGAGTGGTTGCCCTGGTCACCATGGGGCCAGGCACCCCGATTCCTCAACTGCCCAGAAGACCATGCAATCCTCTGGGATTAAAGTCCTGCCACCTTGAGGGCCTCATGGTATCTCTTGGGAGCAATTTGAATTCAGCACCTGGTTGTACCCTTTCAGGGGAAACACAAGGATCACTGAGGCAGCCAGGCAGAGACTAGGTGAGGTCCAGGCTTTGAGGAGGCTGTGACACAGACATGTTCTTTCCAGTCTTTCCTGGACAGCGTGAAGCTGCTTTTAGAGACTGGTGTGTGTGTGTGTGTGTGTGTGTGTGTGTGTGTGTGTGTGTGTGGTGTGTGAGATATGTGTGTGATAAAATGTGTGTGAAGGTTGGGGGACAGTTGGTGAGTTTTCAGGAATGGGTTCTCTCCTTCCCCCCTGTGGGTTCCAGGGGGATAGAACCTGGATTGACACACTTGGCTGTAAGCCCCTTCACCTGCTGAGCTATCTCACTGGCCAAGATTTTTTTTTCCTTTTCTTTCGTTCTTTCTTTCTTTCTTTCTTTCTTTTTTTTTTTTCTGTTTTTTTTCGAGACAGGGTTTCTCTGTGTAGTTCTGGCTGTCCTGGAACTCACTCTGTAGACCAGGCTGTCCTGGAACTCAGAAATCCACCTGCCTCTGCCTCCCAAGTGCTGGGATTAAAGGTGCGTGCACCACCACTGCCCGGCTTTTTCCTTTTCTTTCTCAGCTTATTTCATAGTTTGTCCCCAGGGCATCTCTCCCTCCGATCACTGCTTGGAAGTGAGGTGGGGTCTCTCACAATCTCCCCATTGTACCTCAGTGCTGCTGCACGCCGTTTACCAGATCACACCATACTCTTCAGTGCTGTCTTCTTTTTGGTTATTGGTTTATTTATCTACCTACCTATCTATTTGTTCATTTCAGGCAGGTTCTCTAGGCAACCCTAGGAAAGTCTTGTATCCCTGATCCTCCTGACTCAAACACCGGCTGGGCTGCTGTTAAAGGTGTCCTCTGCCGCGTCACGCCCAAGCCCCGGCTTCCTCTTTGACCTGTCTCTGAGTACAGCTAGTTCCTGAGGCGAGATCTTTTACTTTCAGTTTGCACCCCTTCCAAGAGCCCCACCCCGTTCTAAGCTGCGCCCATCACTTCGGGAAGCACTCCATCTTGGGCTGAAGAAGGTTTTTAAAAGTTACTCAGGCACTGTCTGGAAAGGGGTCAAGGAGGGCTGGCTCCCCTTCACCTCCCACTTCACTGATGGAGACAGGGCGAGCAGACCCTTCTCTTGTCATTCCTGAGAGCCAGGCCTCATGGGTAATGCTCTGCTTGCCATAGTCTACCCAACAGCTCCTTCCGGGATAGGGTGCTCTCCGGATACCTTGTAATCCCAGGCTGGCGGGGCCAGGGGACGCTCACTCCATCCAGATCTCTAAAAAAAAAAACCCACCACCTAAAAAACAAAAAACAAAACAAGACAAAAAAACCCACCCTGGCCGGGCAGTGGTGGCACACACCTTTAATCCCAGCACTCGGGAGGCAGAGGCAGGCAGATTTCTGAGTTCGAGGCCAGCCTGGTCTACAGAGTAAGTTCCAGGACAGCCAGGGCTACACAGAGAAACCCTGTCTCAAAAAACAAAAACAAAAAACAAAACAAACAAAAAACCACCCTGGAAGCTTACTGTTAGAGAGCAGGTAGAGTCTCGAAAAAGCCCCCCACAGCCTGTGCCCTGGGCCACCTGGCCCCCATCCAAGTGGCCTTGACTTCCCATTATGTCTAGGGTGCAAGTTCCTCACAACTAACCACTAGGCTGCACCCAGAATCATTCTTCGGGGGGACAGGAGGGTCCTGGGACAGCAGGGGGATCAACTGTATAATTTCTGTCTCTGTTCATGACCTTGACCCTCCCCTCCTTCCAGATAAAGTCCCAGTTGCCTGGCATCCAGGGCCACCAGAGCTTGGGCAAGAAGGGACGCTTTCGGATGTATACCCAGAGGCTTTGTTTGGATTATGCCTCCAGCTTGGCTTTAAAGACCACCCAGGAAGCCACATCAAGGCCTCCCTCCTCACCAGCTTGCCCATGGAGCTTTCTGCCCCACCCTGGGCCAGAGCTGCCCGGGATTAGGAAGATGGGGTTTGGCAGGCACTGGCTGCCGGTGTACCTGAATGACTCCGCTCCAGATGTGGGGATGGCTCAGGGGTCCGAAGACTAAGATCCCGAAGGGCTGCTGGCTGCTTCCAGAGCCAGGGTTTCAGGCCTGACTGGCAGGAACTGGTATCAGTAAATTCATGGTTGCAGGATGCGGCCTCGGGTCGCCTCTTGGCCCAGGAAACCTCGCGACTTTGTGACCATAGAGGAGCTAGCAGCTCCCAGCAATGACCAGCTCCCTCTAGAGGCCGTTCTTGAAGGCCGCCGGATGCAAACACACAGGGAGGCTGCTGCTGAGGGGAAGGTCCCCGGCCTGGCCTGGAAGCAACTGCTCTGCAGCCTCCCCACCTGCCCTGTCCCAGCCAAGGGGAAACGCTTTCTGTTTTCTGCCTTTCCCGTCTCTGATTCCAGGGCCTCCTCTTCCATCTTCTCCCTCTAGTGAAAAGCAAACAAAACAAAAACCAGGTTGGAGCTGAGGGTGGCAGAGCAGACCTGCAGTCCCAGTATTCAAGAAGCTGAGGCAGGAGGATCATGAAATAGAGGCCAGCCTGTGCTACATAACACTCTGAAAGAAAGGAGGAGGAAGAAGAAGAGGAGGAGGAGGAGGAGGAGGAGGAGGAGGAGGAGGAGGAGGAGGAGGAAGAAGGCTCAGAATTTGTGCTGTCCTAGACCTCTATGAGCTGCCAGGCTTCAAGGTCTGATCTCAAACCGAGAATAAACAGGAGTTTATGGAAAGACAGGGGCAGTGTGAAGTCCTCTTCTCAGTGGCTGCACCCTCAGTGGCTCCCCCACACCCCAGCCTCCCTATCTGGCCTCAGCCAGGCTTCCACAGCCTGTGCGTGTTGTTGTATAATGTCTCACCATCCCTCAATCTCCAGCCTGTCTCTGAGACCCGCTGAGCTGGACCCTGGCTGGCTCCTCGCTCTCGTCCTTCCAGCACCCCCACCCCCAGCCTCCAGTTATCCTCCCCCCACCCCCACCCCCTCTTTGCCTTCTAGAACTCCTGGAAGTTTCCAACTGGAGGTTTCTACTAGCAGTTGGTCCCGAGCTGGCTGCCATGACTTCTCCCTGAGTCTGGGTCCCTCTCAGGATGGCAGCCCAGGCGCGGACCCCTCGGTCACGGATCTTAGGCTCCTCCATGTTGCGCTTTTTCCGAAGCCTGGTGAGGAGTAAGGGCAGCTCTAAGAGCTCTAACAAGACCCTGACCGGGAGCCAGCCCAGCTCTTCACCGGAGCAGGATGTTGGCTCCCCAAAGACTGGCTGCCAGGGAGGTCGTGGGAGGAAGGAGGCCCGGCCCAGGGTCCTCTCTACAGCTTCCTCTAATGGGAGGAGGGAGCCACGGCCCAAGGTTGTCTCTTCAGCTCCCTCCAACCCGAGGCACGATGCCTTTGGGCTGGGCACTGGGGACACAGGGTCCCAGACCTCCACCTCCAAGGATGTCCTGAAGCTGAGGACCCCGGGTGTTGAGGTAACATCAGTTCCCACCAGAGGAACCTGGGAGGTTCTGGAGCACCTGCCTGAGAAGAAAGGAGAGGAGGAAGAACCAGCAGGGGAGGTCTCCGGGGCCTCAGACAGGTGAGTGGCTGGGGCTGCTGGGGCTGCTGGGGTAGCCTGATCTAGACAGAGCAGAAGGAGGATGCAGGCTTGAGGGCCACGATGGAAGCCCACGGCTGCGAAGGGCTGAATAGTGAAAGTCATGATGGATAGTCAAGGGAGGGAGGGGTCAGCAGATCAGGCTGTGTGAGGGGTGGCCGGACTGCGGAGTGGGCAGCAGACAGAGCTGAGGTGTGGCTTAGGGGCGGAGCACCGCCTGCCTAGCATGTTCCAGACCCTGGGTTTAGTCCCTAGCACAACACAACAACCAACTAGGAAGTGGTAGTGCCCACCTTTAATTCCATCACTCAGGAGGCAGAGGCAGGCACAGATAGCAGCCACTCCCTGTGAGGAAAATGCCTAGCTCCCCACTGTCCAATGTCCCCAAGGTGGTAGGAAAACCCTTCTCTTAGATACCCAAGGGAACAGAGCAGGGGCCTGGGAGAGAGGAGAGGGGTCAAGCAGGTCCCTAGAGAGACTCAAGGTAGAACAGGCTTGGCCACATCTGTGGGTGTCCCCTGACTCCTCCCATCTGACTGTAGCTTTAGGATTAAGGAGCACTTTGGCCAGGCCCTGGACACAGAACAAGGATGCCTGCAGTGCGTTTCAGGACCACTGGCGCTCGCCCCTGGGCCCTTCATCAAAGAGGAAGAGGACGAACACTGCCTAATTGAGTTTGGTAAGGATGCAGGTAGGAGAGGCAGAGGGGAGGGGAGACGGGGAGCAGAAATGGATACTTTTCCTCCAGGACTTCTGGGGTTGGGGAGCCCAGCGGGACACGAGAGACAGAATCTGAGGTTGGAACCCCACTTTCTCTATACTGTGTCATGTGACAGTGGAGCATTGCTGAGTGTCTCTGCCCACTCTCCACCTACAAAATGGAAAGGGACAACACTGGCCTCTGAGGCACCTTGCAAAGATCAGTGAGGTGTCAAGGGCTAGATCATGGCCGAGCACACAGTAGGGCCTGGCGCACAGTAGGCATCCGGTCAAACAGAGAGGAGCCCCGTGCAGCAACTCCTTCTGGTCCCAGCACTTAAAGGGAGGCAAGAGAACTGTCCTGAGTTCAAGGTCAGCCCAGCTTCTTCGAGGAGCTCTGTTGCAGGATATTTGGTCACACGGTGAACCCCAAGACTGTGTTATTTCCTGAAAAAAGAAAAAAACAAACCTGTTTCTAGTTGTGGTGTGGCTTAGTCTTAGTACACACCTTTAATCCCAAACAGTGAAGGTAGAGTGTAGCTGCCTACGGCCACGGACACGAACTGGGTCCACCTGAAAGGGGGGCTGGAAATAAAAAAGGACGGACGAGAGGCGAGAGAAACATGGAGCCAAGACAAAGTTTCCCGATCAAGGCTCAAAGTTTAATATCCAGCTCTTGTGTCTATAGGGAAAGCCCACCAGAACCCTTCCTTTGTTTCAGCTGCACAGCAGGCTCAGCGGGCAGTCTCTTCTTCAAATTCTTGCAGGAAGTTGCAAGTGTAAACAAAGCAGCAGGATTCACCTAGGTGTTAAGGTCCTCTGTGGCAGACAAGGTCTGTTCAGACTGTTCAAGGATAGGGGGAGGGCACAGTAGAGTGAGTTTATAGAAGGAAGCACCCATGTTTGAAAGTGCTGTCTAATTGAGTGGCAGACAAAGTGACGAATGAGAGAAAGGTTTGACAGAATAGGATACACCCAACTCATGAGTAGAGAGAGGAAAGGGAAGCTATTTGAGGGGCAGTGGAGAGGAAAGGAGGCAGTTTTAACGGGGAGAGTTGTACAGAGAGAGGTTGAAGAGAGAACAAGCCAGACACAGGTGAAGACAGATGGGCCAGAGAATGAGAAGGAGCCAGAGGTTAGAACAGATTGCCAGAGTTAGAAAAAGGCCAGGCTGCCAGGCGGTGGTGGCGCACACCTTTGATCCCAGCACTTGGGAGGTAGAGGCAGGCGGATTTCTGAGTTCAAGGCCAGGCTGGTCTACAGAATGAGTTCCAGGACAGCCAGGGCTATACAGAGAAACCCTGTCTCTAAAAACAAACAAAAAACCAAAAACAAAACAAAAAGGCCAGGCAGAGCAGTTCAGGAGAAGCCAGGAGACGTCAGAGTGAGCCAGTCAGTATGGAGAGGACCTTGAGCCAGAAGAGCTGAGTTGAACCAGTCAGCCAGAGCTCAGAACCAGAAAGGGTGAGCTTATTCAGCAGCAAGTCTCAGGCTGAAAAATTCTAAGCCTAGGTTAGACTGTCCAGAGCCTAGAAGCTTCCAGGACCAGGCCTCAGTTAGCTGACAGAGGCAGTAAGTAAGCCTCGGAGGTGACAATTCTATCCGGAGAATTAAAGTCACTTTTACATCACTACACTTCTCTCTACGAGAAAAGTAGTAACAATAATAGAGCTGAGCAATAGCAGCGCACATCTGGGATCCCAGGGGGCGGAGGCAGGAAGGTCAGGAGTTCAAGGCCAGCCTTCAAGAGGTGTCTGGAGAACACAGAAGAGCAAAGACAAAATCACAAAAAGTAATAAGATCAGGGGACGCCACGGGGTCTTTGGGTAAAGGACACTACCGCCAAGCTTGGTAAGAACTATATACACCCACGCTGTGGTATGTGCCTCTTCCCTCCCCATCCCCCTGAGACCAGCATCCATCAACTGGCTGCCAGCCTCAGAGGTCACTACCTTCACAGGAGACATCAGGCTGTCCAATTGCAAGGTGGGTTCCACCCCGTGGAACTATCTCCTTGGCTTGTACAAGCAGCTCCAGAAGTCAGCCATGGCCAAGGTCAGTGGGGCCGGGTCCCCTCCTGTTTCCTGGTTTGGGGAGGAGGGGGACACAGACCTAGCGTCCTGACCGCCCCACCCCACCTTTCGCGCATAGGCTCAGAGACCAGGTGCGCCTCAATTTGCTCTCAAGGATGGCCTGCCCCAAGAGGAGAAAGGGGAGAGAGAAGAAGCGGTGGTGGATGAGAGCAAGTGGTGCGCCCCGCGCGTCTCCACCTACCAGTCGCCGCTGCAGAAGACGTTTAGGTCCACAGATACAGTGGGTAAGTGTGTAACTTACCTGCTCTCGCCAACGGCTTAGGGAAGAAATGCGACCGTCGACCACCAGGTGGCAGCAGAGACATACGATGACTGGCATTTGAATGGCTGGTCTGTTGACCTCTATAACAAGCTACTAGGACCCAGCGGGCCGCTCAAGCACGCGCCTCCCACCCCGACCCCACCCAGCTCCAAGCAGAGAACCAAGGCTTCTGACTGCTATCGGGGAGGGTGCCCTCCAAGCCTGGTTTTTGCTTTGCTTAAGCATCAGACAATAGCAGTCGGCTCCCTCCTTAGACCAGAGAGTTGGAGAGGCCGCCAAGAGCGCTTGAGACACTAGCTCAGTTCCCAGCACCCATGTTGGGTTTCTCCCCACTGCCTGCGACTGCAGCTTCAAACGATCTGACCCCCTCTACTGGCTTCCATAGGCAGCTGTGCACAGATACACACGTTAGAAAAAAAAAAAAAAAAAAAAAAAACAGCCGGGCGGTGGTGGCGCACGCCTTTAATCCCAGCACTTGGGAGGCAGAGGCAGGCGGATTTCTGAGTTCGAGGCCAACCTGGTCTACCAAGTGAGTTCCAGGACAGCCAAGGCTATACAGAGAAACCCTGTCTCAAAAAACAAAAAAAAAAACAAAAAAAAAACAAAAAAAAAACAAAAAAAAAAAAAAAAGAAAAGAAAAGAAAAAAAGAAAAAAGAAACAGTAAAAACAATAATAGCAAGAATACCCCCCCCCCCCCAAATACTGTTTATGTTTACACAACCATGACCGGGGCCATTCTTAAAAAAAAAAAAAAAAAAAAAAAAAAAAAAAAACCGTGAATTGTCACTTCTGAGGTGGCTACCGTTAGTCACCCCACCAACATCGTGGGAACAGTCACCCCACCAGAGAGGTTGGGTAACTTGCCCAGATCACACAGCCACTAGTGACAGAGCTGGGACTCTGTCTCAGACAGTTGGTGGCAGTACCTTCCCTAGGCGCGCCCTGCTCGGGAACAATGTAGTGTGAGCCTGAGGCTGTGGCTGGCTGGCTTCAGACACTTGAAGGCTTTGCAGATCTGACCCAGATTACAGAACCCAGAAGTGGTGCCCGTGTGCTCGAAACTTCCTGGCCTCTGCCTGCCCCACACTCTGGAAATGTAGGGCTGGAAAACTCCGTCTCTCCTGAACGCTCAGTCCTGTCGAATGTGTGGCCTCATTCACCCACACACCAGCAATGCAGAGTCCTAGGGGTGCCGGGGTCCTCTAGTTCAGCCCTGGAGACAGGACTTGCTGGAGATGGCACAGGTCCCATGCTCTTAGACTCTGACCCAAGCTTAGGGATCTGCCTGTGCTCCTGGCCAGCAGTCAGGGTTCTGTGAAACCTCCCCCTCACTTTGAAATAACTTGAGAACCTCACAGAGTTTAGGGTTTGAGGGATCTGTTTTTTTGTTGTTTTGGGTTTTTTTTGTTGTTGTTGTTTGTTTTGTTTTGTTTTTTGAGACAAGGTTTCTCTGTGTAGCCCTGGCTGTCCTGGAACTCACTCTGTAGACCAGGCTGGCCTCGAACTCAGAAATCTGCCTGCCTCTGCCTCCCAAGTGCTGGGATTAAAGGCGTGTGCCACCACCGCCAGGCTTGTTCTGTTTTTTTGTTTTTGTTTTTTTTTTTAATTGTTTTAAACACTCTTATTAAGTTGTCTGGCTGGTCTTGAACTTGTGATCCTCCTGCCTCAACCCTCCTGAGCTGAAAGCCCCCATGTTCTGTCCCAGTCTTTCCGAGGACCAGCCCCACTCCCCCCCTTGCGGCCCAAAGAGGAGTTGGTTGCCATCATCGTTACAGGAAACCTGGTGGCTCTGACAGTCTGTGGGTGCCACCAAGTCCCTGTCCCCATGGCTCACGGCCCGTCCCTTTGCTTCAAAGGTTTTGTGGAGTCGGAGCTGAAGAAGATTCTGGCAGTGCAACGAGAGGCTCGCCTCTGGAAGGTGGGCAGCCCTGAGGGCCGGGAGCTGCTGACCCAGCCAGACATCACGCTGGAGGAGGCTGGCATGGTGGATGGCCAGGTATGACCATCACACACACACGCACATGCACACGCACACGCACACGCACACGCACACACACCCGAACCAGTATTGTCCCTGTTTTGTTTTATTTTTGTTTGTTTGTTGA